>NC_066544.1:16582652-16640152 GCF_024679095.1 Eriocheir sinensis
AGAAGAAAGGATATTACACAGGAAGAGGAGGAGGAAGAGGAGGAGGAGGACAAGGATATGGAGGAGGAGGAGGAGGAGGAAGAAGGCGTTGGCTGTTGTGGAATATAAAAGAGGAGAGCAGCATCCGTTTCTCCACCAATCCGTCTGGTCTCCCATCAGATCACATCCACCTCATCCACCACGGCCAAGGAGACGAGGATGGCGAGGGTGAGTGAGCGAGTGAGAGAGGGAGAGAGGGAGTGAAGGAAAGAGTGAGTGAGTGAGTGAGTGAGTGAGAGAGAGAGTAAGAGAGGGAGTGAAGGAAAGAGTGAGTGAGTGAGTGAGTGAGTAAGTGAGAGGCTGCGTGGGTAAGTTAATTAGTTACTTGGTGAGTTTGAGAGTGAGTGAGTGAGTGAGTGAGTAAGTGAAAGACTGCGTGGGTGTGAGTTAGCGGGAGAGTGAGTGAGCGAGCGAGTGAGGGATATAGGGAGAGACTGAGTCCTTATCCTTCTCAATATCCTTTTATCATTTCCCTAGCATCATTCATAGTGGTAGTAGTAGTAGTAGTAGCAGTAGTAGTAGTAGTAGTAGTAATTAATATCCTGCCATCAACCATTTCTTTACTACATGTCCTATTTTCCATCCTTCAGAATATCCTACACGCCCTGGGGATCCTACTGTACGTAGCGACCGTGTCCTTCGCTGGCGACGAAAAGAAATCCAGCTCCTACACATCCTTCGTCACCACGGGCTTAGGACACGGGGGCATAGGCTTAGGACATGGTGGTGGTTATGGTGGTTTTGGTGGTGGTTATGGTGGTGGAAATCTTGGGTATGGGGTAACTGACTTTGGTGGAGATGGTGGTGGGTATGGTGGCTATGGTGGCTATGGTGGCTATGGTGGTGGTGGTCATGGTGGTGGGTATCAAGTGTATAAAGCTGTTGGATATGGGAAAGGTGGATATGGTGGTGGGTATGATGGGTATGGTGGGTATGGTGGGTATGGTGGTGGTAATGGTATTGGCCACGGTGGTTATGGTGGATTTGGGACAGGCTATGGTGGATTTGGGACAGGCTATGGTGGCTATGGTGGCTATGGGAAAGGCTACGTCCAGTATGAAAAGGGATATGGTGGCGGCGGCTATGGTGGCTATGGTGGGGGCGGCTATGGTGGCGGCGGCTATGGTGGCTATGGTGGCGGCGGATATGGTGGCGGCGGCTATGGTGGGGGCGGATATGGTGGCGGCGGCTATGGTGGACTTGGAGGACATGGTGGATATGGTGGATATGGACACTATGGTTATGGTGAGTATGGTGATAATGTTTTTTTTCTATACATCTATTTGTCTGTCTGTTTATTATCTACCTATCTATCAACCTATCTATCTTTCTAGCTGTTCATCTACCTATCTCTATGCATTTATCTATTTATCTGTCTATTTATCTATCAATCTATCTATCTTTTTAGCTGTCAATCTACCTATCTCTATGCATTTATCTATCTATCTATCTATTCATATATCTATCTATCTTTTTAACTGTCCATCTACCTATCTCTCTATGCATTTATCTATCCATCTATCTATCTATTTATCTATCTATCTATCTATCTTTCTAGCTGCCCATCTACCTATCTCTCTATGCATTTATCTATCTATCTATTTATCTATCTTTCTATTGATCTGTTTATAATCAAGCAGCAAGTAACTTCAATAGACAATTATTAAGATCAGTGACTTAAATACAACTCTAAGATATCACGAGAAAAAAAAACTTAACTGGCTTACGAAAATAAAAGTTAAATGTGGAAATAATAATAATTTTCTATCATGATATATCAACCACAATCCCTTTCCGTGAATTTAAAATGATGGACACTTAATAAACAAGAAAATAAGATAAATAACCACAAGATAAGCAGAAATAGACTCATTGCGTTGCTGTTTTTTTCCTTATTCCCCAGTTTTATAAGTGTGAGAGTCTTTGGTTAACCATATCAAACATTATTTTTTTCTACTCTGAGCCGCCAATCTACCCCTTCCAACGTCTCCTCCTGCTCCTCCTCCTCCTCCTCTTTCTTTTCCTTCTCCTGCTCCTCCTATTCCATTACCTCCTACACTTCCACTGCGCTGAATTGCTTTGATTTAACAATTATATTCTCTGCTCAAGTTTACAAATATACAGTTACTAGGGATAACACATGACAATGCATAAGAAGGCTAATATTTCTTTCTCCTTTCTCTCTCGCCAGGAAAAGGAGCAAAAGGGTACACCCACTCATACTATGTGAAGAAAGGTATGTACGTATAGATGTGTGTGTGTGTGTGTGTGTGTGTGTGTGTGTGTGTGTGTGTGTGTGTGTGTGTGTGTTCCTCTGTCTACGCGTCTGTCTATTTTAGTTTGTCTTTCTGTGTAAATAAATGTGTGTATGAATGTATGTATGTATGTATGTATGTATCTATATATGTATGTATGTACCTTTCAGGCTACGGCGGTGGCTATGGGGGCAAGGCATATGGCTACGGCACTGGATATGGTGAGTAGTAGTAGTGGTAGTAGTAGTAGTAGTAGTAGTAGTAGTAGTAGTAGTAGTAGTAGTAGTAGTAGTAGTAGTAGTAGTAGTAGTAGTAGTAGTACCATTTCTTAGTTCTTCCATTTACTACAATTTATATATTAATCGTTTTCGCTTTCTTCAGGATACGGTAAAAAATAGAGAAAAGAGAGAGAAAATACGTAGAGAAAGAGGAAACTGAGGAGAAAAGAAGAGAGTAAGAAGACAATATCCCCTTCACGCAGTCCTCTCATACTGTCTCTTCCCTCCACTCCCAACACCAAGAGGATGAAGAGGACGAGGAGCAAGAGGAAGAGAAAAAGAGAAAGAATCAGAACTTTATGCAAATCAATAAATAAATCAGATCTGACTTAGTTCACGTTGTTTTCTATACCTAACCTTAGTGTGGGGGGGGAAGGAGGGGAGAACAGAGGTGGAAGAAAGAACGGAGTAGAAAGAAGAATGGATAATAAAAATGCAATAAGAGAAGCAGGAGAAGAAAAAATTGACAAGGAAAAGATAAAGACATGAAAAAATGCAATGAGGAAAAGGAGGAGGAGAAAAAATATGATAATCAGATAAAGACATGAGAAAAGAGGAAGGAAAATAGAATCAAAATAAAAGGAATAAAGCAAGAGGTTGAGAGTGAGCTACAAGTATTTTTTTTTTCACCGCCAGCGCCACATCCACCTCCACCAGACACCGCATCGACAAGAGCAATAAAGCATCCAATGAAAAAACGAGTGACAAATGAAGGAAAAAAAAGAAAATGCGAGTCAGGAAAAGTCTTAAAACTCGTACATTTCCAACGCATTTCCTCGCTCCAAGAAGGATGAAAAATGCTAATCATGAGAGAGAGAGGGTTTTCCGAAATACTTTATCAGCAACGTGACCTAGACATAGCATATTGCCCTTTCTCTCTCTCTCTCTCTCTCTCTCTCTCTCTCTATATATATATATATATATATATATATATATATATATATATATATATGTATGTATATATACATATATATATATATATATATATATATATATATATATATATATATATATATATATATATATATATATATATATATATATATATATATATATATATATATATATATATATGTATATGCATGTATATGCATATATATGCATAGATATGCGTGAGCGTGTGCGTGTGTGTGAGTGTGTGTGAGGGATGACTTCTGTTTTGTTTGTGTTTTATCTCCTTCCTGTGTTTCTTGCTCGTCATGGCGAAGGGAAAACACACTAGTCACTGTTCTTTTCTGCGAGTCGCCCTTCCCTGGTGACGGAGGAGGGAGAGGAAGAAGGCGAAGAATGGTGGGAAGTATGCAGGGAGGGCAGGAATGCAAGAGGAGCAAAAAGATGAGGATGACGAAAGAGGGAGGAAAAAATTAAAGAAAAGAATAAAAGGGAGGAAAAAGATGAGCTTAAGTAAACGATTGAAAGAAGAAGAAACGAAAACACGTACGACTTGAGCTCTTTTAGGCGGAGAGTATCGGGACACCTCTCCTCCCGAAACTGACCTCTCTTTAGGCCACCCTTCTAAACTCTTTTTGATAGCGTCAGTGTTTAGCGGGATTTTTCTTTTCTCATTATATTTTTTTAGCCCTTGAGATGATTTCTTTACTGTAAGAAAATAAGGAAAACGATACGAGGAAACACAGAAACGAGGAAGAGGAAGAGGACGAGGAATACTAAAAACAATATAAAGAAGGAAAGATAGAAGAAAGAGGAAGTAAAGAGAGAACGAAGAAAATAAGGCAAGGAAGGAAGGAAGATGAGGAAGAGGATGACGAATGCTGAAAACGATATGAAGAAGGGAAGAGAGGAGAAAGAGGAAGTGGGGAACGAACAGGGAAAAGGAAGCAGAGAAGGGGGGAAGAGGAGGAAGAGGAAGAGCACGAAAAATAGTAAAGAACGCAGGGAAGGAAAGGAGAGGAAGACGAAGCAACACACACACACACACACACACACACACACACACACACACACACACACTGACACACACACACCGCTGGACATACGCAGTGAATATAAAATAATTAGAATTGTTCCACATATTTTTTTCCCCTCAACAAACAGCCTTCAACTTACATTTTCTTTGAACAACCCACGGGAAAAAAAACGTCGTAAAGAAACCGGAGAAAAAGAGGACCGACTTTATTTTTTAGGCAGAATTAAGCAAACATTAAAAAAAGTGGGGTACCTGTTTTTGTTTTGTTTTGTTGTTTTTTCCTCCTCCTGTATACCTGAGCGTTGCTTCAAACACGATATGACGAAAATAACGAAGGAAAAAACAAACAAACAGGCAAATGAAGTATACAAGGTCTACAAATTGCTCTCATTTTTCTTTTCTTTTTTCTTTGTTTTTCATCTTTTGTTTTCAAGATGATAACTAGGAGGAGGAGGAGGAGGAGGATAATGATGATGATGGTGATAATAATAATAATAATAATAATAATAATAATAATAATAATAATAATAATAATAATAATAATAATAATAATAATAATAATAATAATAATAATAATAATAATAATAATCACATCATCTGAGAGAGAGAGAGAGAGAGAGAGAGAGAGAGAGAGAGAGAGAGAGAGAGAGAGAGAGAGAGAGAGAGAGAGAGAGAGAGAGAGAGAGAGAGAGAGAGAGAGAGAGAGAGAGAGAGAGAGAGAGAGAGATAACCATGCAATCATTCATGAAATCTGTCGTAATATACACTTCTCCCTCCCTCCCTCCCTCTCCCTCTCTCCTTCCCTCTCACTTACCCACCCTTTTTTCCTCCACCCTCCATCTTTTTCCCTCCCTCCTCCCTCTTTTTTCCCTCCATCTCTTCTTACTATTTCAAAAACTCGTAAAGGCTTTATTATTTTTCCTCTCACACCTTCCTTCCCCTTCTCTTTAGCGCCCTCCCTTCCTTCCTTCCCTATCTACCCTTTCCTCATCTACCCCTCCCCTTCCTCTCCTCCCTCCTTCCTTTCGTCCCTTGCTATCTCCACCTTCCCTATTCTATTCTTCGTTTTACTTTCACCTTCCTTTCCTTTTCCTACTCCTTTTTCCTTTTGCAATCCTTTCCATCTATTCCTCAACCTTTTCTCCTTTTTCCACCTCCCTCTACCTCCTCTTCCTACCCTACTATCTCTACTTTCCTTTTTTATCCCTTTACTGTCATTCGTATCCCTTTAAATTCCCTGTCTCAATCCTTCCCTTCCCTTCTTTGCCTTTTCTTACCCTCCCATTCTTTTCCTTTCCCTTCCTTTCCCATTTCTTCCCATCCAATCTCATACCTTTCACTCCCTTCTCTTCCCTTCTCTTCCCTTTTCTTTCCCTTCCCATTCCTTCCGTCCCCATCTCATCCATTGCAATACCTCCTCTTCCCCTTCCTTCTCTCACAACATAAACCTAACAGGAGCGGAAAAAAGAGGGGGAAGGGAGGGGAAGGGAGGGGGTAGGACTAACAAACCCGGATAGGACGAGGAAAGGACACGAGGAGGGAGGGACGGAGAGAGGGCGAGAAGTAAGGGGAGGAAAAAAAGGGAGGGAGGGGCATTTCTTTACTCCTATATAAGCCCAGGCCCATAGTCCCTCCATCACCACTTCATCTCCCTTTGTCACAGTTCCCGGGGCTCGTCCAGCAGACATGGTGAGTTGGAGCGAGGAAAAGGGGCCAACAGGGATAGCTTTCAGCGTCTTCATTTGGGTTCTTTGGGGAAGGCAATTAGCACCTATAATTACTAAAGAGGAAAAGAGATAAACAGGGATAGCTTTCAACGTCTGCATTTGGGTTCTTTGGGGAAGGCAATTAGCACCTATGATTACTAACAAATAAACTCGCTAACAACAGTGCACTCGTTAACACCTACACACGCTCTTTAAAAACTACACACATTCACTAACAGCTACAAACATTTATTAACTACTTCGAAGACTTACTAATAACTGCGTGGAGACTTAATCGCATCTCGCATCCCTTACCCTCCGTTTGTCTTTCCTCTTGGTAGGGAAGTATTATTAGGGAATGGGAGGGGAGAGGTTGAAAGGAGTATTGCCGGAGCAGAATAGAGTACACAAGCAACATACAGTGAGATGGAGAACGTTGGGAAAGACTTTTGTTTTGAGGTGAAGTAGTAATGTCTGCAATAGTTTGGTCACGATTTGCGATGGGATTTAAAACAGCATATCCTTATAGAATAGGGTACACAAACAACATACAGTGAGATGGAGAACGTTGGGAAAGGCCTTTGTTTTGAGGTGAAGTAGTAATGTCTGCAATAGATTGATCACGATTTGCGGTGGGATTTAAAACAGCATATCCTTACACGAGTGCCACATTCCGTTTTCTCTCATACTGGAACAAGTCAGGTAAGGGTTTCTTAGATGTTTCCTTGGCTGTGAGATCAAACGAACATGATATTATTTTGTACCAGAGAATCTTATTGCTAATCATTTCAGTATAATTAATATAAGTTTTTCCCCTCAATACGCCTAAAAATAACATCACCACCACCACAGTAAAAAAGACACAGGGTCATTACCACCTAAAGAATTACAAAAAATCGAAATCAAAAACGAAAAATACCGCCAAAAACACCACCAGCAACTCTCAACATTAATTATTTACAGCCAAGTCAGCTCATTATGCATTAAGTGTGGCAACTATATAGCACCTAGCCACCAAAAATATACTCATTAGCATATACACTAACCAGCGACACTCACCAACAAGTATACAAAGCGATAATCTACACTCACCACCACCTGCTCATCACCCTAACCTCCCCTTCTCCCCCTCACAGCGCGGCGATCTTCTAAGGACAACGGTGGTGGCGGTGGTGGTGGTATTGGGGGTCCTCGTAACCACCCCAGTCCACGCCACCAACGTTCTCATTGGCGCAGGATCGGCCAATCAGCACCGGTCTTTTTCCCGGTTCCCTTTGCCTCCTGTTACCCCTCCTCCTTCCCCTCCACCGCCTTCCTTCCCCTCCATCGCGAGCCTCAACAGCAATAAGGGACAGGAAGCCGGAGGGAAGGGAGGAGAGAGAAACATCTTCCTCTCTCCCTCACCCACTGGAGGAGACGGACTATTCGGAGGGAGAGACGGAGGAAATTCAAACACAGGGGGAGCCACCGACTTGGGGTCACTTTTTGCGGTCCTGGACGAAGGAGGAGCGGGAGGAGATGACTTACTGGTGGGACCGACAGATGGATTCGGGTTAGATGGATTAGGACCAGACGGATTAGGAGCGGACGGACTGGGGCCAGATGGGATAGGATTAGATGAGTTCGGGTTGGATGGCTTAGGATTTGATGGCATGGGAATCGAGGCATGGGACTCCAACGATTTCTCTAACGCCCTTTTCTCACTGCTTGGAGACGGAGGACTTGATGAAGGGGCAGGAGACATTGGGGGAGCAGGAACACTAGGAGCAGCAGTAGGCGAGATAGCAGGAGGCGCCTTAACAAACCTCACCGACATCTTCTTCTCTCTTATGGACAACGACGAACTCTTGGCCCAGGCTACCATCAACCTCCCCGCCATCAGTGATCCAACCTCCGACCCTCATTTCATCCCCTCCGACGTTATCAGTGATCGGACTGGCTTGGGCGGCGGCGGCAGAAGCCGAAGGCGAAGGAGCAAGTGCCTCACCATCCTAAGAATCCTGAAGGCAATCACCGGAGGAAACAGACGGAGGAATAGGAACAACAGCCGGAGGAACAACAGGAGGAACGAGAGAAGGAATGAGAGGCAGGAGAGAAGGGAGGAAAGACGCGAAGAGAGGCAAGAGAACAGGAACGATAGAAGGGAGGAGAGAAGGGACACCAGGAATGAAAGACTGGAGGATAGACAAGACAGAAGACAGGAGAGGAGGGAAGACAGGCTGGATAGAAGGGAGGAGAAGCTGGAGCAAAGGAATGACAATTTGCAGGACCAGATCAGGAGGGAGAGGAGGAGGAGGAGGCGCCAGCGTAGGAATGCCCTCCTCGCAAGAATCTTCTGCTTCTTCGTGGATGCTGCGAAGTCTAAGATGCGACTCATTGGGTGAAAGGTAAGGAGATGAAAAAGTTTGGTTGAGGTTCATGATTAATATTCTCTTGTTTCTTCTTTGATTGTTGTTGTTTATTCGACTTCTTTTTCTTTGTTTTTTGGTTGATAGTTGACACACACACACACACACACACACACACACACACACACACACGTTCTCCATCCTCATTTTTCTTGTTTACTTCTCCTCCTCCTCCTTCTCTTCCTCCTCCTCCTCTAAAGTTCAATAACCCAAATTCTTTGATTTGCAAACCAAAAACCAACTCAAGAACTAGAAAAGTACCCATTCAGTCGAGTCGACGTAACACAGACATTGTTTGGAGTTTTCCTTTTCTGGAACTGGATCCGCCACTCTTTAAATCTTCCCTCGAAATGCGAATACCATCAACTCCTTCAAATATTCAATCGACCGTCATCAGGAATCATTCCCCGTCAGGAACAACGAGGGGGCTCCATCTGCTAATCATCGGGTAGCTTATCTGCTCACCAAGCCCCAAGTGGCTGTCAAACGATTAAATTACACCCACCAAACTCGTCGTAATGAGCCAATAGGCTTTCTGTTGCCTGCATTTCCATGTTTCCATGTTTCCATGTTTCCTCCTCCTCCTCTTATTTTCCTTTGCTTCATTCAATTAATTACTCCTACAGCATGTTGAGAGAGAGAGAGAGAGAGAGAGAGAGAGAGAGAGAGAGAGAGAGAGAGAGAGAGAGAGAGAGAGAGAGAGAGAGAGAGAGAGAGAGAGAGAGAGAGAGAGAGAACTAATATCCATCTTTTTCTCTATTTTCAGTCCACTGGAAACCTTAGAAACAAATTAAGGAAAACCAACTTACCGAGTGGAAAGAAAGGAAGAAAAGAAAGAAAAGTAAACAAGAAAATAAGCAAACCAGATAAACGATTAAAAAACAAGAGAGAGAGAGAGAGAGAGAGAGAGACTAATGTAATGCAACCAAATGACTCAACCAAAACAAGAAAACGAAGTATGAATGATAAATGGTGAGTATATGGTGAATAAATGACGAATAAACGAACGCCCCATGAATGAAAATTGATTTTAAAAAATTAATAACATATAGAGAACACGAAGCAATAACTATGTAAATAATGTAAAAAAAAAAAAAGATATCATAGCGAATTTATTATACAAGAGGAAACAACTACCATATTTTTGCACATTATTGAAGTTGATAAAAGTTAGCCAAACCAATTTCACGTAAAAGAAATATTATGAAAATCAGATATAATAAATAAACTTAACATATAAGATAAAAATTTATTGCATATCACTTAAAAAAAGATTTACTACTCTTTGTATTGTTCTAAGTGCTAAAAATATATATATATATATATGTATAAGTGTATCAAAATGTTTACTGTAAAAGTGTAAAAAAAAAGGGAATAAAATTACAAAACGCATTAGCATTTATTTACCAATGGCGACTTAGTTAAAAAAATACAGGAGTTATTAAGGAAAAAAAACCAATGCATTAATGTTTAACCAAGTAGTAGTAGTAGTAGTAGTAGTAGTAGTAGTAGTAGTAGTAGTAGTAGTAGTAGTAGTAGTAGCTGTTGTTGTGGTGATGGTGGTGGTGGTGGTAGAAGTAGTAGTAGTAATAGTAGTAGTAGTAGTAGTAATAGTAGTAGTAGTAGTAGTAGAAGTATTGGTAGCAGAAATTTTCCTCCTCCTCTCCCTCCTCCTCCTCCTCCTCCTCCTCCTCATCATCATCATCATCATCATCATCATCATCATCATCATCATCATTATCGGCGGCCTACTGAACCTATCAAGAAAGAAAAAAGAGAAATCAAAAGAAAAAAATAATTGCAATCAGATATTCATGGTCAGGTTTTTTTCTTCTCCATTTTCCTCGTCCAGTACGGAGTGAAACGAAGGTTAAAAAAAAAAAAAAAAAAACACGAGGATTAAAAAGAGATAAAACGAAACAATGAAATGAAGAGAAATAATTGAGAGTAAAATGAAAAAAATAAAGTTAACCAGCGCTCTCTCTCTCTCTCTCTCTCTCACTCTCTCTCTCTCTCTCTCTCTCTAAGAACCTGATATGAAAAAGAGAGAGAGAGAGAGAGAGAGAGAGAGAGAGAGAGAGAGAGAGAGAGAGAGTAAAAGTCCATAATTCACCTTTCACGTCCCTTGACCAGTGAATGTTAGAATCTTTTATTAAGCACAATACTGCACACACACACACACACACACACACACACACACACACGTACAGCGACCACCAAATGCCTCGCAAAAAACATACAAACAAAAAATGTAAGACAAGAAACATCGTAAGAATATCAAGCAGGTCTCGAAGAAAACGGGAGGAGGCCTGAACACATTGTCTCAGGGTGGACTTAGCTATTGTGAATTTCTTTTTTTCGATTATTTTTTTATTTTCTTTTTTGCATTCTTTTTTTCTTTCCCCGTTTTGTTACGTTAGGGAGAAAGTCTGCAGTGGAGGTTATTTTTTCATTATTATTCTCATTTTTTTCCAATTTCTTGTTTTTTTCTTATTCATTTTCCTCTTTTTTCCGCTTCATTCGGCCTTTGAGAAATAAGGACATAGTGGCGACACATTAATCTCTCTCTCTCTCTCTCTCTCTCTCCATATATATACATTTATCTATTCATCTGTGTAGCTATCTGTTATCTATATCTTGCTATCTCTCTATCTGTTTATCTGCCTCATCTTACGTTCTAATGCGAGAGATGATTAAGTTTTATTCCTCGGTTAAATAATTTCAACCGTTTTGTCCTACTGCATACTTTAAAACCTTCGCTCCCTCCCTTCCCATCTTCATTCTCTTCCCTTCCTTTCTTCCCTTGACTTTCTTTCTTTTCTTACGTTCCCTTTCTTTCCTTCCTTCACTTCCTTTCTTCTCTACTTCCATTTTTTCTTTCCTTTCCTTTCTTTCCTTCAATTCCATTCTTACTTCACTTCCTTTCTTCCATTCCCTTCCCTTCCCTTCCCTTCCCTTCCCTTCCTTTCATTCTTTCCCTTCCCCTCCTCCCTCCCCTTCCCTTCCATTCCCTCCACTTCGTTTCCCTTCCTTTCTTCCTTTTCTTCCTTTCCCTTATTTTTTTCATTTTCTTTACTTTCTTCCCTTCCCTTCCCTTCCACTCCATTCCCTTCCCTTCATTTCCCTCCCTTTCTTTCCTTTCTTCCTCTTCCTTATTCTCTTCTCTTTCCTTCCTTTCTTCCTTTCCCTTCCCTTCCCTCCCATTACCTTCCTCCCTTCCTTCCTTCCTTCCTTTCTGTCTCACTATACTAACAAAGCAATAAAACAGACGTTACGCAGAGCTCTTGTATAACGGAGAGATTTATAACATTCGCTTCGTTTTCATTTTTTTTCCTTCACCACTTTTTTTCTCCTTCCTCATAGTGGCCGCCGCTTACGTGTGTGATGGAGGAAAAGCGAGGACAAAAAAACAAGTGAAAAACGAGGAAGGCGAAAAAAACTTATGACCGTCCCGTTGTTGAGATGGTCTGTGAGTGGAGCGATAGATGGATGGCAGTCAGGAGGAGGAGAAGGAGGAGGAGGAGGAGGAGGAGGCAATAAGATAGAGCAAGTCAACCAACCAATACGTTTTTTTATTGTTATGGAAGAGAAGAGAAGGGGATTGATAAGGCATAGCATAATAGGAGGAGGAGGAGGAGGAGGAGGAGGAGGATGCAATAAGATAGAGCAAGTCAACCAACCAATACGTTTTTTTATTGTTATGGAAGAGAAGAGAAGGGGATTGATATGGCATAGCATAATAGGATGAGGAGGAGGAGGAGGAGGAGGAGGAGGAGGAGGAGGAGGAGGAGGAGGAGGCATTTGGACATTTAGTTTCTCCAATTGCAAATTAACTTCTTTCCACATTCGTAACACTTATTTTTTCCTTTCTCTCGAATGTTGCAAACGGACTTTTTTTCCATATTCGTAGGAGTTTTTTTAATTCTACCAATCTATCTTTCTCTATCAATCTACCTATCTACCTACCTACCTACCTATCTCTGTCTATCTATCTATCAATCTTTTTATCCATCTTCCTCTCCTCTCCCTTCCCTTCTTCCTTTCCTCAGCTGATGAAAGTTGAAATTGCTGAAAGACCCGCAAGAAAAAGAGGCAGAAAAAGAGGGGTACCAACTTTTCTGTGTGACCCTAAAAAACAGCGCGCGCCAGGAGAAGGGAAACTCGTATAAAGTGTCTTCACCCAAATACTTGTTCTCAGTATTCACACGAAGTCGAGCTCGAGACTACGCACGCCCCTCAACTTCCTTCCTTCCCTCCTCTCCGGTCATGGTGCGTGGCGGGGGCCTCTGTTTGTGATTTGATAAGTATTTATATATTCTTCACTTTGCTTTTTCATTTTTTCTCTTCTTTTCTTCTTGATATACTTCTGTTCTTCTTCTATATTCCGCCTCTTCTTTTTTCTCATTTTATCAATATCCTCTATTTGTTCCTCTTCATGGCCTCTTTTTGTTATATTTCTGCTAAAATTATTGTTACAACTTTTTCTTTTTCATTTTATTTATTTCTTCTTCTTTTCTTCTTTTTCCACTTCTTCTTCTAATACAACAGTTCCTTTTAATCTTCTGTTTCACTTATTTTCTTCTAGATCCTCTTTTTTTTTCCTCTATGTCTTTTTCTTCAAGTTATTATCATTATCATTATTACGTATATTACTAATTTATTAATATTTTTTTATAATTATCATCAATATTATTGTTACTGTTATTGTTATCATATTATTATAATCATAACCATCATTACCATTATTATTTCAAAGACATAAACAACGAACAATATAAACACAGTCTGCACCTGAACTCTTGCGGTCATTCAACTATAAATGAGTCACAGGTTCAATAAAACTCAAAAAGTGGAGCAAGCCAGCCCTGATAATGAATAAAAATAATAATAATAATAATAATAATAATAATAATAATAATAATAATAATAATAATAATAATAATAATAATAATAACATCCCCCAACAGCACCGAGTCTGGCTGGTGGCGGCGGTGGCGGCGGCGGCGGTGGTGGTGGCGGCGGCTGAGACGGAGACTAACAAAACCTCAACAAGTCCCGCATCCCCAGTCACAGGCGGACCCGGTGCTTCACTCGGCAATGCTGGACACGGGAAGACTGGCAAAAGTGGACACGGAACGCTATCACGGAGCGGTGGACATGTGGAGGCAGCGGAAGTTAAGCGCATTGGAATACCAGTAAATATCGGACACGGGAAAGTTTCTGGTGATGGGAGTGGTGGTGGACACGTAGTCGAGGCTAAACTGACTGGACATGGACTGTTTGATCTTGCTGAGGGACATGGACGAGTCACCAACCTTGGACACTGGGCTCCCCTTAGAAGTGCGGGTCATCGGCTATCTCTTGGACATGGAGTGACAGGTGGATATACCGTGACAGCTGGACATGGCGTGAAATTAAGCAGTTCAGTCCATGGTGGAATTGGACATGCTAGACCAATCAGCAGCCCTAAAATTCCAGGCATCTTCACGAACGTGGGACAGAGGGAAAAAAAGGACATAACACCACCCAAGATACTAAAAACAGCCACTCCTTTTGGCAACGTGGGGCAAAGGGAAGAAGGGGACACTGGGCACATTACACCACCCAGGACTCTTAGACCCACCAGTCCCCTAGGCAACGTGGGGCAAAGTAAAGAAGGAGACTTTGGTTTCAGTACACCAAGACCCCTGAAAGTCACCAGTCCCCTTGGCAATGTGGAACAGAAGGAAGATGAAGAGACTGGGTACATAACACCCAGACCCCTTAAAATCACCAGTCCCTTAGCCATCGTAGACCATAGTGCAGAAAGGAATATAGGAACCAGTGGACCTATCACCCCACCTAAGAGCAATAGTCCCTTTAGGAACGTGGAAGTTAAAACGAAGGGAGGTCTCGGACATCTCACTTCACCACCCATATCAGAAGACGGGGAGGTCTATAAAGGTACTGGACACGGTGGAGATCGACGTAGCAGCAATAGATTCGAAGACCAGGAAGGTTTAACTGGAGGCGAGAGGAGAATCCGTAACTCGCCCAGTGATCTTTACCGCGCCGCAAGGATCGCCGCCACTCTCGACCGAACGATCCCTGTTGACCTCAAGAAGCTAAGCAAGGTCGAGCAGGATATGCTTCTTGGCCTCACCAGCTACGGAAGGATCAGCAGGGAGGCGGTGCTGGGTCTCCTGAGGAGAGGCAAGGAGAGGAGCCGCAGTATTGAGGTCTCCATAGGCTCAAGCAAAGGTAGAGACAGTCACGAGAGCCAAGAGAGGTCTATAGGTCACCACGGGAAAGACCGCAGCAGGGAGCTCTTCAAGGGTTTAGAAGACATCAAGGACATCATCGAACTGAACCACGAGGCCAAGAAAGGAGACGACATCGAACTGGACATTGGCAAAGGCAGCGGCGAGAAGCAGTATGACGTCCACGTTAGCAAAGGAAATAGCGCGGAACTCTATGAAGACAAGGAAAAAGGCTTTAGGCTCTTCGGCCATCACAGGAATAAAGGAGACAGCAGGGAATTTCATGACGACAGGAGGAAAGGCCTTGGACTCTTCGGACTCCACAGGAATAAAGGAGACAGCAGGGAATTTCATGACGACAGGAGGAAAGGCCTTGGACTCTTCGGACTCCACAGGAATAAAGGAGACAGCAGGGAACTCCATGACGACAGGAGGAAAGGTCTTGGACTCTTCGGACTCCACAGGAACAAAGGAGACAGCAGGGAACTCCATGACGACAGGAGGAAAGGCCTTGGACTCTTCGGACTCCACAGGAACAAAGGAGACAGCAGGGAACTCTATGACGACAGGAGGAAAGGCCTTGGACTCTTCGGACTCCACAGGAATAAAGGAGACAGCAGGGAACTCCATGACGACAGGAGGAAAGGCCTTGGACTCTTCGGACTCCACAGGAATAAAGGAGACAGCGGGGAACTCCATGGAGGCGGGGGAAAAGGTCTTGGACTCTTCGGCCTTCACAGGAATAAAGGAGACAGCGGGGAACTTTATGACGACAGTAGAAAGGGCTCTGGACTCTTCGGACTTCACAGCAGGATTAAGGGACGCCACAGCGGGGAAAGATCAAAGGCTGGCGGGTTGTTTGACAGGAGCAGAGAAAGCATCAAGGCAGAGTCCATCGAGCTGAGGCACAAAGGAGAATCCGGACTTTACGAGGATAGGAGGAAAGGGTCCGGGGGGCTCTTGGGACTCTTCAGCAAGGGACGCAGCGACGAGAGGTCCAGAGAGTTATATGGAGGCGGAGGAAGGAACCGTTTTGATATCTTCGGCCTCTTCAACAACGATCAGAGCAGGGAGGACATCAGCTTCCTCGACCTGATCAAAGACGGAAGGGAGATCTTAGACGAGATAGGTGACGAACTTGACATCTTTGGGTTATTCGATGATAGCAGAGAGTTGGACCCACTTGGCTTCTTTGACAGAAACGGTAAAATATTACTAGATTCATATCACAAGAAGGACCTCAGCAAGGAACATCTCATCGGCGATCTCCTCAGAAACAAAGCTATTAGAACCTTAGGCCATGGCGGTGCTGGACTGGATGTGGATATTCTTGGGTTACTTGACAAGGGAAGCAAGGTAAAACAAGGTATCCTCAAGGGTCACAGCATTGAGAGGTCAGACAGCAAGCTCATCAGCAAAGGTTCTGGCAGCAAGGAGAAGTCAGAGAGTACGGTTGACCACAAGGATGACAGCAAAGAGGGATCGAGTGCAACGTTTCAACACAGGATAAACAACAACAACAACAACCACCACCACCACAATAACAACATAAGCTTCTTCCACAAGCTCAAACACCTTTACGAGAAGATTTTTTGAGGATAAGAAGGAAAGGAACACCCAGCAATAGATACAGCGAGACTAGAGAGGAAATGAGAACAATGACAACGACGAGGAAAACAAGAGAAATATTTGAATAATGGTAATAAAACAAAATTCTCTCTCTCTCTCTCTCTCTCTCTCTCTCACTTTCTTTTTACTTCCCTCATAGTTTGACGTGACAGACCGGAAGTATACAGGTTTCAATCATTATTTTCACCAACAAAGGACAAACCACATCCGGCTGTTTCTAGATTTCACGGCCAAAGTACGTATAAGAAACCTGCGCTGTCTTAATAGGTAGAGCATAAGTGACTGACCTATAATACTAGTTCTAATAATGATAATAATAGGAACAATAGCACACTAAACGTCTAAGTAATCAAATACAACAGTCTTTCACCGGCACGTGTTTGGCCAATCTTGAGAAGTAAAGTAGCAGATTAAATTCACCTTCACATAGACATAATATAAGAAGGTTCCGCGCGACCATTTCCGAAGGGTTATAAAGAAGGAAATGACATCAATACGAGTAGGTAAGGGGATGAGGTCACCACAAAACGCTGCCTGACACCACCTTCCTCACGAGCTACAAAGAACCTGGTATCGAGAACAGGTGGTGAAGGGATGAAGTCAACAGAAAACGCTGCCTGCCACCACCTTCCTTACGAGCTACAGAGAACCTGGTATCGAGAACAGGTGGTGAAGGGATGAAGTCAACAGAAAACGCTGCCTACCATCATCTTCCTTACGAGCTACAGAGAACCTGGTATCGAGAACAGATGATAAGGGGAGGAAGTCAACAGAAAACGTTCAGTGCCACCACCTTTAGTATGATAACCCTCCTTATCCTGCTCTAGGGAAACCTGACATTAGCAATAGGTGACAGAAGGATGAGGTCTGAGCTCAGCATTTCCTCCCACCTTCATTATGGGCTTCAAATTAACTACTAATAGCATGTGATGGTAGGATGAGGTTCACACACCGTCATCTTCATCATGAGTCAACAAGCACAAGGTAGCATGAACAGAAGGTAAAATAGACATTAAATCTATACTAATCACAGGCTATCATGTTATTGGCTACACCACACACCAGTTGCAAGCTTCACTAAGGGCCACATTCACAGCTCGCCATGATGGGTTAGTAGCCTCCAAACCAATATCAAAGACTTCGAAAATTCCTTGTGTAGTGTTTGGTGTTGATATTTAAGGTAAAAAATTTGAGGACACAATACGGGAAATCTCTTGTGTATCTGGTGTCGCATCGAGAACCTAACCATTATGGAGTGCAGAGGATTGAATAGTTTGGTTCGGGCGACTACAAAGCCACTGTGCTGGACTGTGAAATTGGCTCTGAGAATAGCAACCCAGACAATAGCGTAGTAAGTGAGAGGTGATGGTGGGATTGAGGCAACACTAAACAATGACTGACGCCTTGACCTCTGACCAGTAACGCCCCAGACTGTTCTGTGGTCCGTATTATCATTACACACTCATGTCTTAACGATTCACTTTGCTTTTAAATCAACAAAATAGTCATATGTATTTACAGGAGCAGTTTTTACCTTAGATAACGAATGTATACTATCAATATGATCATGCTTTTGACTATTCACTTTGCTTTTAAGTCAACAAAATAGTCACATGTATTTACAGGAGCAGTTTTTACCTTAGATAACGAATGTATACTATCAATAAGATCATGCTTTTGACTGTTCACTTTGCTTTTCAGTCAACAAAAATAGTCACATGTATTCACAGATGCAACATTTTCCTAAGACCATGAATGTATACTATATAGAAATTACTGTATATTTTTGTAGTACTATTTTTTTATTTATCTGATTTATATATATTTTTGTAGAAGCATTTATAGTAGTATTTATATGTTCCTATATATGTATAAGCCTGTGCCAAGGAATTATATTATCCTTTCACTAATAAAAATAATAAAGAAGAGATTCATAAAAGGTCTAATAAATGGCATTGCCCTGACGATGATGGAATTATTTAGATAAACATTTGCGTCCTCCAATCGCTTTTCCTTTCCCTTTACATCGTGAAGTAAGGTGAAGTGGATGTGTTGAAGACTCTCTCTCTCTCTCTCTCTCATAAACATGCCTATTGTGTTCTTTCGCCTCACATTCAAGAGTTCTTTTTTTTATTAATATTTTTAAACTCAAACAGCTGAAGTTATACCTCTAGGCACACCCCACGCGTACACACACACACACACACACACACACACACACACACACACACACACACACAGAAGGAGAGAGAGAATCCATATTTTCTGTTTACTGTCATCTTCTACACAGTATTGCCAGACAAACAACACAATCTCCAGCACCGTTGCCAACTACGCCGCCCCTCTCAGCCTGGCCACGGCGTACAGGCTGCTGCATATGCGTCTCTTTTCTTTCTCTTTTCGTATATATTTCCTATTTTTTCTTCCTTCGTATCCTCCTTCTCCTATTTCTCTTTCTCTAAATAGTCATATGTATTTACAGGAGCAGTTTTTACCTTAGATAGCGAATACGTAATATCGATAAGATCATGCCTTTTCCTATTCTCTCTTTCTCCTCTCCTCCTTATCACCTTCTTCCTCCTCCTCCTCCTCCTCCTCCTCCTCGTGTGTCAGGGCGAGGGAGGGGCACAAACCAGGGTGTGAATGGATCTTGCTCACACGCCTTTCTCCCTACCTTTCCTTTTCCGGGCTCTCTCTCTCTCTCTCTCTCTCTCTCTCTCTCTCTCTGATTTATGTACTGAGATTTATTTCCTTTATTCTTTTTTTCTTCTCCTTTCCTTTGTTATTTATTTTCGCCATTTATTTCTAGGGGTTTATTTTTTCCTGGCATTTTTTCCTCGCCATTTATTTCCAGGGATGAATTTTTTTGACATTTTTTTTCCCTTGGGGTTATCATTTTCATGCCATTTATTTCCTGGGATTAATTTTCTGGCATTTTTTTCCTTGGGGTTTATCATTTTCATGCCATTTATTTCCTGGGATTAATTTTCTGACATTTTTTTCCTTGGGGTTTATCATTTTCATGCCATTTATTTCCTGGGATTAATTTTCTGACATTTTTTTCCTTGGGGTTAATCATTTTCCTGGTATTTTTTTTATTTCCTGGGACATATTTTCCGGCATGCATTTCCTCCTGCCCTTATATTTCCGGGCATGACACATATATATACTTTTTTTTCCCCTAGTTTGTTTCTGGGTCTTGGACGGACTTTTGTGTGAGGGAAAAAAAGAAACAGGAGTGAAAAAAACAAAACTTACTGAACCAGCGAACGCCGAGTGGCTGGCTATTGCTGTCTTTTTTTTTTTCTTTTTTTCTTTTTTTCTCTTTTTTCTGTTCTTATTTTTACCGCGTCTAGACATGACTGGAAACCGTGTCGTAAGAACAAGAACAAAAAGGACATCACTCCGAGGCTTGTTTACCACGTACACACACACACACACACACACACACACACACACACACACACACAGATAGACAATCCCTTCAAACCTCACTCAATCAAACTCCCCACCCCACACCTCTCTCTCTCTCTCTCTCTCTCTCTCTCTCTCTCTCTCTCTCTCTCACTTTTCTTCATATTTTCTTTCTCTCGTTTTAATAGAAATGACAAACGACTTTTCTCTCTCCTCCTTCCTCTGGTATGTCATTTTTTTCTTACTTTTCATGTTTTTTTTTTTTTTTGTCTTGTGATGTTTTGTTTTCCTTCCCTCGTGGTTTCCTGTGGGTCAAACAACGAAGGGGAAAAAAGGAAAGAAGAAACACACACACACACACACACACACACACACACACACACACACACACACACACACACACACGAAGAAACAGTCTTGGAGGTCATGTTGAAGCCGACCAATAAGAAAAGATACGTATAAAGTTTGGTAACACATTGAGAAAGCATTTTTATAGCTCGTACCTCCTCCTCCTCCTCCTCCTCCTCCTCCTCCTGATTCTGCTCCTCCTCATCGTCTTCTCATTCTTCTTACAATATTTTTTTCCTTCCTCTTAAATGATAAATTATGTTATATTTTACAATGAATTATTACATTGTCCGTAAGAATGATAACAAAAATAAATAGATAAATAAATAAAATATATATAAAACCTCTCAAAATAATAATGAATAAATACTAAAAGAAAGAGAAGCATGAGGGGAGGCAGGGAGGGAGGAAGGAGGAGGGAGAGGGAGAAGAAGGGGAGATAAGATGGAGGAGGAGGGAGAGGGAGGAAAGGAGGGAGACTTTGTTATCGTTTCTATCTTTTTTTACTTTATTGCGTTTCCTTCCACTTCCTCTGCCGAACCGTCTCATTTGTTGCCTTCCTTTCTTATAACCCGGACATGGTAGGTGCTCTCTCTCTCTCTCTCTCTCTCTCTCTCTCTCTCTCTCTCTCTCTCTCTTGTGAAGTGTAATAAATGAAGTGTGAAGGAAGAATACGAAGAAGAGGAAGAGGAGGAAGAGGAAGAAGAGGAAGAAGACACCTTGACCCAACCCAAACAAACAAACAAACAAGAAAACACAATATTAGCATCATGGCAAACCGCAAAAGCAATAAAAAAAAAGAAAAACAAAAAGAGGAAAAGAAAAACCCTCAAAGAAAACCGAAGAAAAAAAGGAAAAAAGAAGTCGGGTGGAGTGAAGAAAATCAAGACAAGTGGTGATGAGGGAATGGAGTGGTGGAGTGGAGTGGAGTGGAGTGGAGCGGAGTGATTGACACCGCCTGCTTTCTCTTTCCAGGGTGGGGAGTGGCGGTGGTGGAGGCGGCTGGCGGCGGTGGTGGTGGTGGTGGTGGTGATGATAGTGGTGGTGGAGGCGGCGCCGCGGAGCTGGGAGGAGGTGGAGGATCGGCAGAACATGGAGAATGGTAAGTTTTGAGAGATGTGGAATATGTGTTAAGGTACTCTCTCTCGCTCTCTCTCTCTCTCTCTCTCTCTCTCTCTCTCTCTCTCTCTCTCTCTCTCTCTCTCTCTCTCTCTCTCTCTCTCTCTCTCTCATTCCTTTTCACATTTCCTCAATCCTCCATTTTTCTTCAGTCTGATTTTCTTCCTTTTCTTCTTTCCTCCTTCACTTCCTCCTCCTCCTCCTTCTTCTCCATCTCCTTCTTTTTCCTTTTCCTCCCTCTCCTTTCTTTCTCCTTTTCTCCTTCTCCTTCTTTCTCTCTCCTTTTCCTCCTTCTTTCTTCTGTTTCTCCTTCTTCTTCTTCTTTTTCCTACCTCTTCTTTCTCCTTTTCTCAGTCTCCTTTTCTCCTTCCTTTTCGTCTTTTCCTTCATGTCTCCCTCCTCCTAATCTTCTTCCTCCTTCCCCGCAAACCCCAACACTAACACCCTCCTTCTCATCCTTCTTTCCCAAACCATCAGGCGGAGGCGACGCCCTTGTACTCTTACCCAGAAGAAGACACCACAAGACAAGAGTGACTGGACCTACTGACGAAGACCAACTAGCGAAGACCTCCCTCGACCACTTCTTCAGGATGGGGATGGAAGAAGTGGGGGAGGATAGGGTGAAGCGTGGAGTGGCCCGCAGTGTGAGGGAAGAAGCGGAGGAAAGTGAGGAAAGGAGGAGGAGAAGGAGGAGGAGGCATAAGAGAAAGGAAGAGGACATAGAGGACAAACATGAGGATAGTGGAATGGATGAAGAAAAGGTGCAAGAAATGAGAGGATACAAAGTGGAGGATGATGAAGAGGAGGAGGAGGTGGAGGTGGAAGAAAAGGAGGAGGGGGCGGAAGTGGAAAAGGAGAAGAAGAAGAAAGTACAGAAGGAGAAGGAAGAAAATGAGGAAGATGTAAAGAAGAAAAAGAATATGAAGGAGAAGACAGAGCAGGAAAAAGAAGAGATAAAGGAAGAGGAGGAGGAGGAGGAGGAAAAGGAAAGAAAGAAAAGAATATTAGAGGAAGAGAAAGAGGAGAAGGAAGGGAAAAAGGAAGACAAAAAAGAGAAGAAAAATAATGCGAAAATTACGAAGAAAAAAAATGAGGAAATGAAGAAGAAAATTAAGAAAACGAAGAAAGAAAACAAGAAGGAGGAGGAGGAGGAGAAGAGGGAAGATGAGAAGCAGGAGAAGGAAAATAATAGGAGGAAGAAGAGGGATGCAGAGGAAGAGGAGGAGGAAGAAGAGATGAAGAAGAAGAAAAAGAAGAATAAGAAGAAAAATAATACGGAAAAGATGAAGAAAAAGAAGGAAGAAGAAAAGGAGGAGGAGGAGGACGAGGAGGACGAGGAGGAAGACGAGGAAGAGGAGGAAGAGGAGAAGAAGAAAAAGGCGAAAAAGAAGAAAAAGAAGGAGAAAAAGGAGAAGGAAGAGAAGGCGAAGGAGAAAAAGAAAAAGAAAGAAAAAAAGGAGATGGAAGAGGAGGAGAAGGAGGAGGACGAGGAGGAAGACGAGGAAGAGGAGGAAGAGGCGAAGAAAAAGGTGAAAAAGAAGGACAAGAAGAAGGAGAAAAAAGAGAAGGAAGGGAAGGCGAAGGAGAAAAAGAAGAAGAAAGAAAAAAAGGAGATGGAAGAGGAGGAGAAGGAGGAGAAGAAAAAGAAGAACAAGAAAAAGAAGGAAAAGAAAGGAAATAAGGAGAAAGGGAAGAAGGTGAAAAAGGAAAAAGAGGAGGAAGAGAAAAAGACAAAGAAGAAGGAAAAGAAAGGAAATAAGGAGAAAGGGAAGAAGGTGAAAAAGGAAAAAGAGGAGGAAGAAGAGAAAAAGACAAAGAAGAAGGAAAAAGATAAGAAGGGAAAGACAGATGAAGAGAAAGAAAAGAAGGAGGAGGAAGAGGAGGAGGAGGACAAGGAGGACGACGAGGAGGAGGAGGAGGAGGAGGAGGAGGAGGAGGACAAGGAGGACGACGAGGAAGAGGAGAAGGAGGACGAGGACAAGGATGACGACGAGGAAGAGGAGGAGGAGGACGAGGACAAGGAGAACGAGGAGGAGGAGGAGGAGGAGGAGGAGGAGGAGGAGGAGGAGGAGGAGGAAGAGGAAGAGGAGGAAAAGGAGAAGGACGAGGAAGAGAAAGAGGAAGAGGAGGAAAAGGAGAAGGACGAGGAAAAGGACGAGGAAGAGGAAAAGGAAGAGGAGGAAAAGGAGGAGGACGAGGAAGAGGAGGAGGACAAGGAGAAGGAGAAGGAGCAGGATGAGAAGAAAGAGGACGAGAAAGAGGAAAAGGAGAAAAAGGAGAAAGAAGAACCAAAAGAGAAAAAATGTCCACCATGCCCCAAACCAAAGGCAGATGACGAGGCGACGGACAGCGACCTACAACAACAAGAACAAGAGAAAGAGACTAAAAACTGCACTAAAGAAGAACACAAAGAACAGAAAGACGAGGCGGCAGACTGCATTAAAGAACACGAAGAACAGAAAGACGAAACCACAAATTGCACTAAAGAAGAACACGAAAAACAGAAAGACGAGGCGGCAGACTGCATTAAAGAACACGAAGAACAGAAAGACGAAACCACAAATTGCACTAAAGAAGAACACAAAGAACAGAAAGACGAGGCGGCAGACTGCATTAAAGAACACGAAGAACAGAAAGACGAAACCACAAATTGCACTAAAGAAGAACACGAAAAACAGAAAGACGAGGCGGCAGACTGCACCAAAGAAGAACATGAAGAACAGATGGACAAAGCCGCAAACTGCACCAAAATAGAAGCAGATGACAAGGCGGCAGACAGCGAACCACAACCAGAAAAACAAATGGACAAAGCCACAAACTGCACCAAAATAGAAGCAGATGACAAGGCGGCAGACAGCGAGCCACAACCAGAAGAACAAAGGGACGAGACTTCCAACTGCACCAAACCACAAGAAAAACAAAGAGATGAGACTTCGAACTGCACCAAATCACCAGAAGAACACAAACCCAAGAACTGCACCAAGCCACCACAAGAACACGATGAAGAGGCGTCAGACGATGAACCGCAACTAGAAGAACAAAGGGATGAGACTTCCAACTGCACCAAACCACAAGAAAAACAAAGAGATGAGACTTCGAACTGCACCAAATCACCAGAAGAACACAAACCCAAGAACTGCACCAAGCCACCACAAGAACACGATGAAAAGGCGTCAGACGATGAACCGCAACTAGAAGAACAAAGGGATGAGACTTCGAACTGCACCAAACCACCAGAAGAACACAAACCCAAGAACTGCACCAAGCCACCACAAGAACACGATGAAGAGGCGTCAGACAGCGAACCACAACTAGAAGAAGAGAAAGATCAGACTTCGAACTGCACCAAGCCACCACAAGAACACGATGAAGAGGCGTCAGACAGCGAACCGCAACTAGAAGAAGAGAAAGATCAGACTTCGAACTGTACCAAGCCACCACAAGAACACGATGAAGAGGCGTCAGACAGCGATCCACAACTACAAGAAGAGAAAGATCAGGCTTCGAACTGTACCAAACCACAACAAGAAGAACAAGTTGAAAAGGCGGCAGCAGACATCATACCACAACCACCACAACCACCACAACCACCACCACAATCACACGACGAGAGCCAGGCAGCAGACAGCACCCACCCTAACTTTCGCGATGGCATAACAGCTTTACTCGACCACATAAAGAAGACCAATGACAGCCTTCTGGACTTGCTATGTGGATACGCTAAGTCCTTCTACCAAAAACACGCCTTACCCAGCCACCCTGCAGCCGGTTCACCCTTCCCGTCACACCCGCATAGAAGAAAGTACACTACCCGCTATATCCTAAGACAGCGTAAGCCTTCAAAACGGTGTAGAGCAAGAGTTCCGCCCTTCGCCATGCTACGGGCACTAGGCCAACCCCCTTCAGTGATCAAAAAGAAATGTGTGCGCAAGCCTCCTAGACCGGTCCCACGAAGGTTACCTAATGGCGGTACCTATGGGTGATGCGAAATAAAGAGGAGAAGAAGAAGAAGAATGGGAAAATGATGAAGAGGAAAGACGAGACGAAATAAAAGATAAAAAGAAAAAGAATGGCGAAAAGATAAAGAAGGAGAAAGACGAGATGAAATTTGTAACTAAAAAGAACACTAAGAAGGAAAATAATAAATAAAAGATGAAAAAGGAGAAAAGCGAGATGAGATATGTAATTAAACAGGAGAACAAGAACAAAAAATAATGAAAGAAAGATGAAGAAGGAGAAAGACGAGATAAAATATGTAACAACAATATAGAAAACGAAACAATTTATACAACGCAGCATCCCCAGTGTATAGTTATTTAACCCATTAAGTAAAGACCTATATAAACAAACTGTACCTATTGTAATGTATGTAATGTAGTGTAACAATGTACTATAATATAAGATCACTATAACCAACCATACCATTCTATTATTAATATATTCGTTTTTCTTACACTTACATTTTCTTAGCGATAGAGAAAACCATATTAGAGAAGTATATATAACCCTTCCCTCTTTCTATCAGTAATATATATATATATATATATATATATATATATATATATATATATATATATATATATATATATATATTCTTTTTTTTTTTTTTTTTTCCCTGCCTAAATAAAGTACTTCCTGACGGTTGGAGAAATTGAATGTCTTGGGTTGTGTCCTTAAAGCATTTTGGGGTCGAGACTTAAGGTTCTTCCTCACCCCAAGCCGAAGGGGTCCTACAATCCTTCCCTCTTCTGTACCAAATAAAGACTTTTCTACCTAAATAAAGTACTTCTTGCCGGTTAGAGAAGTTGAATATCTTGGGTCGTGATCTGAAAGCATTTTGGGGTCGAGACTTAAGGTTTTCCCTCACCCCAAGCCGAGGGGGTCCTACAATCCTTCCCTCTAATCTGTACCATATAAATACTTTTTCTACCTAAATAAAGTACTTTCTGCCGGTTGGACAAGTTGAATGTCTTGGGTTGTGATCTGAAAGCATTTTGAGGTCGAGACTTACGGTTCTCCCTCACCCCAAGCCGAGGGGGTCCTACAATCCTTCCCTCTTACTATCTGTACCAAATAAAGACTTTCTCTACCTAAATAAAGTACTTTCTGCTGGTTATAGAAGTTGAATATTTTGGGTTGTGATCTGAAAGCATTTTGGGTTCGAGACTTAAGGTTCTCCCTCACCCCAAGCCGAAGATGTCCTACAATCCTTCCCTCATACAATCTTTACCATATAAATACTTTTTCTAGCTAAATAAAGTACTTTGTGCCGGTTAGAGACGCTGAATATTTTGGGTTGTGGCCCTGAGTGAGTCTAACCTGCCAGAGTACCGATGACGAAAGCTGACGAGGCGTGGAGCAAGACGATGGACACAAGGGGAGAAAAAAGACTGACATTGAAGCAGAGAAACGGGCAAGAAACGAGAGGGGAAAAAACGGTTGACAGAGTAAGAAGTGGAGCAAGAAACGGAGGAGAGGAGGAAAAATAGGGTAGGTTTAACAAGGTATGGGGTGAAGGGAATAAAGTATGGAGGAGGAGGAAGAAGAAGAGAAGGAGGAGGAAAAGTAGAAGTAGATGAGGAGGAAAAGAGGAAAAATTGGGAGAAAAATAGGGTAGGTTTAACAAGGTATGGGATAGAGGGAATAAAGTATAGAGGAGGAGGAAGAAGAAGAGAAGGAGGAGGAAAAGTAGAAGTAGATGAGGAGGAGGAAATGCAAGTATACCTTGAGGAAAAGAGGAAAAATTGGGAGGAAAAATAGGGTAGGTGAGGAAGAGGAGGAGTAGGGGATGATGATGATGAGGAGGAGGAGGAAAGGCAGGTATAGCTTGAGGAAAAGAGGAAAGAAAAGCACAGGAAAAGAGGACAAGACAAAAACCCCAAAATAACAACAAAAAAAAAGACGTGGAGATAAAAAAAAAACCGATGATAGATGAGGAAGAGACGAAGAAAAGAAGGATAATTATGGAAAATACAAAATGATGAGGAAAAGGAAGAGGAGAAGGAGAAAAATGAGAACAATAAACTGAAGGAGGAGGAGGAGGAGGAATACAAGGAGGACGAGGAGGAGGAGAACAAGAACATGAGGGAGAACGAAGAAGAGGAGGAGGAGGAGGAGGAGGAGGAGGAGGAGGAGAGGAGATGAAAAATAAAGACTAACGAGAAAAAAATCGCCCTTGCTCGTTCTTTTCTTTTATTGTTTTTTTGTGGTACTCGATAAAAAATATATATGACATGAAGGTTAAGAAAAAAAACAAGAAAGAAAATTATACTCATGTAGTAAGAAGGAAAGACAGATTGGCAGAAAGAGGCGAACAACAGACACAATACAAAATTAATAAATGCAATAAATAGGAAAGGAAGGAAAAGAAAGGATTAGAAGCAAGAATAAAGGAAGGAAGGAAGGAAGGAAGGAGGCAGGGAAGGAAGGAAGAAATAACTGACGAAAGGAAGGAAGGAAGGAAGAACTGATGAACGGAGGGAAGGAAGGAACGAACGAACGAAAGAAGGAAGAGAAAATAAAAGAAAGAAATATAGAACCAAGACAAACAATGACAAAAAAGAAAGAAAGCAACAAGAATCACACGCAGGAGTTAGCGAGTGAATGAAAGAGAAGAAACACGAAAAAAAAAAAAAACATGACTGCAGAAGAAGAAAAAAAATGAAGAAAACAAGAAAACGACTTTATCCTTTGAGAGAGAATATGACAAACGAAACTCTTTATCACTTTCCTTGTTAAGTGGACATTTCACTTTCACCTAGTATACACACCCTCCTTACCCCCCCCCCGTCCCCTCCCTCCCCCTTCCCCCCTTCTTCCTTCCCCTTCTACCTCCTCCTCTTCCTCCTCCTCCTCCTCCTTTCTCCCATATATGTCTATACTGCCACTGCCACTTTTGCTATTACCTACTATGACAGGAGGAGGAGGAAGAGGAGGAGGAGGAGGAAGAGGAGGAGGAGGAGGAGGAGGAGAAGGAGAAGGAGAAGGAGGAGGAGGAGGAGGAGGAGGACAATGAATAGAACAAATGTATGTGTTCGTATGGTGTGTGTGTGTGTGTGTGTGTGTGTGTGTGTGTGTAATAATAATAATAATAATAATCGGTTTATTTCGCAGATGGCAGCCGTTAGGCTGAAAATGTACATATTAAAATTACAAAGTGTAACTATATAAAAAAAATACAGTATGAAAGGGGTGTGGGGGTAGGTAATTTACAGTAACGGAGGGAACGTTGTGGTGATGCTTGAGTGGTGAGGAGGTGGTGGAGTACGGTGTGGTAGAGCGATGAGGCGGGAAGGCAATTCTCTTCTGGAAGGCGAGTAGGTGTTAATCCGAGGTCATCCCCAGGTCAAAATGCTGGGTCAGGTAGCAGCAGGTGGCCGGAGAGCAGGTAGAGGCGGTATCGATGGTCACTCAGAAAGGGGCTTATAGGTGGACCGCTAATCCAATACAGGTGGCGAGACAGATGTGAAGACTCGGAGCTGTTCCTGGGAATCGACTGCACAGCCTTGGTGGTGAGCAGCCTGCACATTGCCCCCACCTGAGTGACGAAACCTCCACTGTACTGCACCTGACCAGACTTCAACAGCAGGATGGGCGGGCTGGTGAGCCTGGGGAGACCTCGGGGCGTCAGCGGGGACTTGATGGAAGGCCGCGGCGGCGACTCACTCCGCGATCTGTGTCCTCCCGGCACCACACACGCACTCCACTCACTGTCTGTCAGACTGTCATCATGATATCACTTCATGTCACAAAAAATAACTTGCTAAGTAGTGTTTCTTGAAGTAGGTTTCTTGATGAAAGGGGAGACGGGGATGAAGGGGAAGGGGAGAGGTGTGTGTGTGTGTGTGTGTGTGTGTGTGTGTGTGTGTGTGTGTGTGTGTGTGTGTGCAAAGAATTATTACGACCAAGCATGACCTTCAACTAGGCCGATCTAATCTCTCTCTCTCTCTCTCTCTCTAAATACCATAAAATCAATTCAAATGTGGCGTCAATTCTATTTTTTTTTTCTTACTTAGGAGGCCTTTCGCTCACTTCTGGTAGGTCTACGTAGGCTCCG
The DNA here is from genome assembly GCF_024679095.1 of Eriocheir sinensis. Classification (NCBI taxonomy): domain Eukaryota; kingdom Metazoa; phylum Arthropoda; class Malacostraca; order Decapoda; family Varunidae; genus Eriocheir; species Eriocheir sinensis. The sequence continues at coordinate 16,612,071 of NC_066544.1, forward strand.
GGGGCATAGACCTATCCGGAATTGCCTCCCCCCTCCACCCTTTCTTTCTCCCCTCTCTCCCCTTTTCTCTCCCCACTAAACACTACAGTTACTCCTCCACCCCCTCCTCCTCCTCCTCCTTTTCTATTTTCAGATGATTCAAGCTTTTCTTTCATTCTTAATCGTGTAGTAGTAGTAGTTGTAGTAGTAGTAGTAGTAGTAGTAGTAGTAGTAGTAGTAGTAATAGTAGAACTAGTTGACATAGCGGACTTTTTATCAGTACCTTTTATTTTTTGTTGCCCCTGAGCTGTTTCCTTTGCTGTAAAAACGTAGAAGTAATAGTAATAGTAGTAGTAGTAGTAGTAGTAGTAGTAGTAGTAGTAGTAGTAGTAGTAGTAGTAGCAGTAGTAGCAGTAGTAGCAGTAGTAGTATGATGATGATAATGAGGAGGAGGAGGAGGAGGAGGAGGAGGAGGACGACGACGACGAGGAGGAGGAGGAAGAGAGTAATAACAGAAATAGGAATCCAGGAATATAAAAGAATAGGATCAGGAATGAAGACGAGTCCCATCACAGGAAGGCTAAACAAGCCCCTGAAGGATGCGTGCGAATTCCTTCAGGTCTACGGTCAGGAGTTTTTGAGGAGGTAAGGAAGGATGGATGGGCGGAGGGAGGGAGGTATGGAGGGATGGAGAGGTATATAAGTAGAGGCCGGAGGTGAGGCAGCCCATAACAGACTCAATCCCTCCCTCCTTCACTCCTTCACGTCATCCTTCCTTCCTTCCTTCCTGAGCTGGTTAATGAAGTTCTCCCTCCCTGCCTTCCTTCCTTACATTCATTCTGAGTTAACGATAATGGGTCTATCGTATGCAAATTTGTGTGTGTATGCGTGAATCGGTGACCTAAACTCACACACACACACACACACACACACACACACACAGATCAAGATGGAAGAAAACTCAACTCTCCTCGTATGTTCTTCCCTCAAACATGACATTCCCTTTCTCTCGCACGCCCTCCCACCCCACGCCCACACTCGTACAAACGCCCACAGCCTCCCAGATGCCCTCTCCCCCCACAAGCACGCCTACACCCACCCACACGCCCACGTACACGCCCACAACGACACTCCTCCCGCCTTCGACTTTCCGTTCATTGACCAAGCCTCCTCCGCCCTCCTGCCGTTGTTAATATGCGCGGCGCTTTGTTCGGTAAGAATTTGATGTTTTTTCTTATATATATATTTTCCACCTCTTGGTTCCCCTTCTCTTCCTCTTTATCATACTCTCCCCCTTCCTCCTCCTCCTCCTCCTCCTCCTCCTTCTTAGTGTTCGTATCCTAATTCTCCTTCTCTTTCTTTGATCTGCTTCTTTTCTTCTTTCTTCTGCTGGGTAAGATTTTGGTGGTTTTAGCAATTTTTCTCCTCTTCTAGTTCTCCTCCTGTTACTCTTTTCCTCTTCTTCATCTTCCTCTTCTTCTCCTGTGTTAGACTTTGAGTTACAGCAATTTTCATCATCCTTGGTCTCCTCCTCTTGCGCCTTATCGTCTTCTTCCTCTTCCTCCTCGTTAAGAAATGTGAGAGCTTTCGCCACTGTTCCTCCTCTTGCTCTCTTTCTCCTTATCTTCTTTTCCTCCTAGAACGTCCTTCCTTCCCTTCCTCTCTCCTTCTCTCCTTCTCCCTCCTCAATAACTCCTTCCGTCCTCCCCCAGGTGACCCTCGCCCTGCGCCGCGCCCCCCGCCACAAGGGGCAGGCGGAGGGCGCGTGGGTGCGGCCCCTCAGCAGCCTGGCGGAGGTGGTGAGTGCCGTCGGGGCGCTCTTCGGCTCCTTCAACATGGCGCAGGTGCTGTGGCTGACCTCTCCGCGGCCCATTACGCAGGAGCAGGTCCACAAAGCCTTCACGCACATCGCACAGTGAGTACCACCGAGCGCGGATACACACACACACACACACACACACACACACACACACACACACACACACACACATCACGCCCCTACATCCCACAGAACACAAAAACAATGTATCTTTTCTAAAGTATATGTAATTTTGTGATTAGCGGTGTGTGTGTGTGTGTGTGTGTGTGTGTGTGTGTTGTGCCATGCCCCCCTTACCCCCTCTTTCCCCAGACGCGTGGAGGTGCTGCGCCTGGCCGTGGCGTGGCGGTGGCTGTGGCCGTGGTTCCGCCGCATGCCGCGCGTCGAGGTGGACCTGGCCGTGGTGGAGGGCGACCCCGAGGCGGTGTGCGAGCAGCAGCTGGCCGCCACCTACGACATGGCCGCGGGGCCGCTGTGGCGCGTGCGTCTGGTGCCGCTGCCGCCGCAGCGCCCCGGCCAGCACCGCGCCGCCCTCGTGTTCTCGTTCCACCACGCGGTGTCTGACGGCACCACCAACATCCTGGTGATCAAGGACCTGCTGCACACCCTCAACGCCGCCGCCACGGGTCGTGACCCCATCGTGCCCGCCCGCCCCCTCATGCACTCCCTCACGGCACGCACCGCCACGCCGCGCGGCTGGATAGCGACCTTCACCTTCGTGCTCGCCGCCACCCGCACCGCCATAACCACCGCCGTCAGCAGCCACTCCCTCACCAGCCTCCTGCCGCCCCATGACTCGCGCCAGTTCGTGACGAAGCTCCTCCACCACGACTTATCGGAGGAGGCGACGCAGCAGCTCCTGAAGCAGTGCCGCGGCGCCGGCGTCCGTGTACACTCGTGCATCACAACGGCGGCGAGCCTGGCGATGAAACGCACGACGCAGCACTTCGCCGGCCGCCGCCAAGAGTCCCTGGAGGTGATCCAGGAGCAGGTCGTGAACCTCCGCCGCTTCCACAAGGAGCAGACGGAGGCCACGGGCTCCATGGCCGTGGTGATGCTGCAGCGCCACGCCGTGCACGACGACCCTGAGGCGTTCTGGCCGCTGGCCCGCGCCATGCAGGCAAGGTTGGACCACAACCTGGAGCAGCGCCGCGCGCCGCTGCGCTCCGGCGCGCTCATCTGGCTGGTGTCCGGCATCGTGCCCATCAACGTGCTGCTGGCCTGGCTGGGCCTCCCTAGCTTCAACTACAGCCACATCGGCTACTCCAACATGGGGGACCTGCGGCGCCTGCTGGGCCCCGCCGAGGATGCAGAGGACGCCCCGGTGCAGCTGAGCGGCGTGTTGCGGACGGTGTCCAACGAGCTGCTGGGCAGCCTGTGCTTCGTCAACTGCCACACGCTGGACGGCCGCCTCAGCCTCAGCCTCGACTACTTCCCCAACAAGATGAGCGGGGCAGCGGCGCGGCTAATGTTCACGCACCTCACCCACGCCCTCACCCACCTGGCGGCCAGCGGCTCGCCCTCGCCGCCACCCGCCTCAGGCGCCGCGCGTGGCTGTAACGGTAACGGCTGAGCGATGAACAGCCGCCCGCATGCCAGGGACACCACCTGCGGCGCCGCCACGCCCGCCGCCACAGCCCAGGGCACAACACGGCTGGGCAACACCCGCCTGGCGCCGCCGTGCCACAGCCGCCACCACCGCAACCACTGACCTACACAAACCAAAGGAACCTATGTATCCCTCAACCCCTTGGGCCGCCCCGCCCCACTCCAGTAACCCCGCAAGACCCACACGGCAGCACCCGTACCGGAGGTGGACGGGAAGGGGAAACGGGAAAAAGGAGGAGGAGGAGGAGGAGGAAAAGGAGTGTGGAAGAGGAGAAGGAGGGAGAAGCGGTTGAAAAATGTCATAATATCACTATTAACCCTTATAGTGCCGGAGCCGCCCGGGTGGCTTGGCTAATAGACTGCCATGAGCCACCCGGGCGGCTTTTCACACACCCTTTATTTTGTTCCATCACTGTGCATTTATAATAATTATAACGGTATATTTTTAATAGGTAAACATCCTCAATAATTAAACTTCATCATTCGAATCCTTAAAGATTGTTAGTAATGGATAGTCTGTAAAAGAATGAACTATGCATAAAGCTACTTTTCATGATGTCGGCACGAGCGAGATTAGGCTATTCGATATTATATTATTTTGAATTACCTCTCCAGTAGGAATGAACTTTGTCCTTTAGTCAGATGAACTTATAAACAAACACATTTTATCATTCTACATCAATTACAATAAACTAGGCAGCATAATTTATATATATATATATATATATATATATATATATATATATATATATATATATATATATATATATATATATATATATATATATATATATATATATATATATATATATATATATATATATATATATATATATATATATACGCAGCTGAAACTTTCACGAGACGCCTCGCGGAGGGAAGGCGAGAAGAGCTTAAAAAAGGACAAAATGTCAAAGATAATATATTTTTCATTAGAAGCAGAAATTAATAAGAAAAATGGTATATGAAGGTTAAAATTATAATATGATATCCTGTTTTTATGTAGCGTACTAAGTTTTAGAGCTTAAAAAAGAAATAAAAAATATTGATAATATATTTTTAGGCAGTGAAAATTGTTAGAAGCAAAAATTAATGAGGAAAATGGACAATGAAGTTTGAAATTATATAATGTTCGGTTTTTATGTAGCGTACCAATTTCCACAACTTAAAAAAGGACTAAAAACAATGATAATATATTTCTGAGCAGTGGAAATAATTAAGAGCAGAAATTAATAAGTAAAATGGCATATAAATAGTTATATTATATGAAGATCATTTTTCATTTACCGTACATAGTTTCAGAGGTTTAAAGTGATATATATATATATATATATATATATATATATATATATATATATATATATATATATATATATATATATATATATATATATATACATATATATATATATATATATATATATATATATATATATATATATATATATATATATATATATCCATTGTCTTCGTACGCAGCTGAAACTTTCACGAGACGCCTCGCGGAGGGAAGGCGAGAAGAGCTTAAAAAAGGACAAAATGTCAAAGATAATATATTTTTCATTAGAAGCAGAAATTAATAAGAAAAATGGTATATGAAGGTTAAAATTATAATATGATATCCTGTTTTTATGTAGCGTACTAAGTTTTAGAGCTTAAAAAAGAAATAAAAAATATTGATAATATATTTTTAGGCAGTGAAAATTGTTAGAAGCAAAAATTAATGAGGAAAATGGACAATGAAGTTTGAAATTATATAATGTTCGGTTTTTATGTAAAGTACCAATTTCCACAACTTAAAAAAGGACTAAAAACAATGATAATATATTTCTGAGCAGTGGAAATAATTAAGAGCAGAAATTAATAAGTAAAATGGCATATAAATATTTATATTATATGAAGATCATTTTTCATTTACCGTACATAGTTTCAGAGGTTTAAAGTGATATATATATATATATATATATATATATATATATATATATATATATATATATATATATATATATATATATATATATATATATATATATATATATATATATAATTGGTCCAGTGGCTAAGAAAATATTTGTGAGGTAGAGAAATTTACAGAAGCCAAATAAATTCAAAGATGTTGAAGGAAGAGGAAGGTGTTTATATAGTTTATCAGTTGCTAAGAAAAATATTACAGCGTTAGAGAAATTTGTAGAAGAAAAATCCTAATAAATATATATATATATATATATATATATATATATATATATATATATATATATATATATATATATATATACATATATATATATATATATATATATATATATATATATATATATATATATATATATATATATATATATATATATATATATATATATATATATATATATATATATATATATATATATATATATATATGTTTTTCTTAACTGTCTTTAAAGAGGAAAACACGAGTAAAACGAAGACAAAAAGGAAAGAAAAGAAAAAAATACAGAAATAGTATGTACCTCACTTTATTTATTAGGGTTCTTCTGTAAATTTCTCAACCGCTGAAATATTTTTCTTACCAAATGGATCAACTACATACAACCTAATTTGATTTATTAGGCTTTTTTTCTGTAAATTTTCTACCGCTGAAATATTTGTCTTAGAAACTGGATCAACTATATATATATATATATATATATATATATATATATATATATATATATATATATATATATATATATATATATATATATTTGGTCCAGTGCCTAAGAAATATATTTGTGAAGAAGAGAAATTTACAGAGGAAGCCAAATAAATAAAAGGAGTTTCAAGGAAGAGAAGGGTGTTTAGATAGTTTATCAGCTGCTAGAAAAAAAATTACAGAGTTAAAAAAATTTGTAGAAGAAAAAAATCCTAAAACATAAAAGTATTTTGTATATAGTTTAACCAGTTGCTAAAAAATATATTTCAGCGGTAGAGAAATTTACGGAAGAAGCCTAATAAATAAAGGGAGGTTGAAAGAGAGAATAGCATTTTAGAGAGTATAATTAATAAAAGGAAGTTGTATATAGTTAATCATTTGCAAAGAAAAATATTGCAGCGGTAGAGAAATTTAAAGAAGAAAAACAATAATAAATAAAATGAGGTTGAAGGATGAGGATAGCGTATATATATATATATATATATATATATATATATATATATATATATATATATATATATATATATATATATATATATATATATATATATATATATATATATATATATATATATATATATATATATATATATATATATATATATATATATATATATATATATATATATATATATATATATATATATATATATATATATATATATATATATATATATATATATATTACAGAATAAATAGCCTAATGTATATATAGAGAGGTTAAATATATATATATATATATATATATATATATATATATATATATATATATATATATATATATATATATATATATATATATATATATATATATATATATATATAGTTCATCCAGTTGGTAAAGAAAATATTGCAGCAGTAGAGAAATTTACAGAATAATTAGCCTAATATATAAAGGATATATATATATATATATATATATATATATATATATATATATAAATATATATATATATATATATATATATATATATATATATATCACTTTAATTCACAGTACGTAATGTAATACAGTATAACGAAGATTTATTTTTGTTTTTTTCCTAAGTCCGCCCAATAATTATAAACGTCCTCAACACCAAAACCGTTCGATATGTTTTTTCTTAACTGTCTTTTAAGAGGAAAACACGAGTAAAAAAAAGACGAAAAGGAAAGAAAAGAAAAAATACAGGAATAGTATGTATGTAAATTTCTCAACCGCTAAAATATTTTTCTTAGCAACTGGATCAATTATATACAACCTCCTTTAATTTTTTATGCTCTTTTTCTGTAAATTTTCTACCGATGAAATATTTGTCTTAACAATTGGATCAACTATGTATATATATATATATATATATATATATATATATATATATATATATATATAAAGATATATATATATATATATGTATATATATATATATAATTGGTCCTGGGGCTAAGAAAAATATTTGTGAGGTAGAGAAATTTACAGAGGAAGCCAAATAAATAAAAGGAGTTTCAAGGAGGAGGAGGGTGTTTAGATAGTTTATCAGTGGCTAAAAAAAATATTACAGCGTTAGAGAAATTTGTAGAAGAATAAAATCTTAATGAATAAAAGTAGGTTGCATATAGTTTATCCAGTTCCTAAAAAAAATATTTCAGCGGTAGAGAAATTTAAAGAAGAAGCCTAATAAATAAAGGGACATTGAAAGAAGAGAATAGCGTTTTAGAGAGTATAATAAATAAAAGGAAGTTGTATATAGTTAATCAGTTGCTAAGAAAAATATTGAAGCGCTAGAGAAATTTAAAGAAGAAAAACCATAATAAATAAAATGAGGTTGAAGGAAAACGAGAGCGTATATATATATAGATATATATATATATATATATATATTTATATATATATATATATATATATATATATATATACATATATATATAGTTTATCCAGTTGGTTAGAAAAATATTGCAGCAGTAGAGAAATTTACAGAATAAATAGCCTAATATATAAAGGGAGGTTGAAGGAACAGGATAGCGTGTGTGTGTGTGTATATATATAGATAAATATATATATATATATATATAGATATCTATATATATATATATATATATATATCTATATATATATATATATATATATATATATATATATATATATATATATATATATATATATATATATATATATATATATATATATATATATATATATATATATATATATATATATATATATATATATATATATATATATATATATATATATATATCACTTTAATTCACCGTACGTAATGTAATCCAGTATAACGAAGATTTATTTTTGTTTTTTTCTTTAGCCCGGCCAAGAATTATAAACGTCCTCAACACCAAAACCGTCGGATATGTTTTTTCTTAACTGTTTTTTGAGAGAAAAACACTATTAAAACGATCACGAAAGGGAAAGAAAAGAAAAAAAATGCAGAAAGAGTATATACCTCACTTTATTTATTAGGGTTCTTCTGTAAATTTCTCAACCGCTGAAATATTTTTCTAAGCAACTGGATCAAGTATATGCAACCTAATTTTATTTATCATGCTGTTTTTCTGTAAATTTTCTACCGCTGAAATATTTGTCTAGAAACTGGATCAACTATATATATATATGTATATATATATATATATATATATATATATATATATATATATATATATATATATATATATATGTATATATATATATATATATATATATATATATATATATATATATATATATATATATATATATATATATATAGTGGCTAAGAAAAATATTTGTGAGGTAGAAATTTAGAGAGGAAGCCAAATAAATAAATATATATATATATATATATATATATATATATATATATATATATATATATATATATATATATATATATATATATATATATATATATATATATATATATATATATATATATATATATATATATATATATATATATATAGTAAGGTAAATATTGCAGCAGTAGAGAGATTTACAGAATAAATAGCCAAATATAAAAAGGATGGTTGAAGGAACAGAATACCGTTTGTGTGTGTGTGCATATATATATATATATATATATATATATATATATATATATATATATATATATATATATATATATATATATATATATATATATATATATATAATTGGTCCAGTGGCTAAGAAAAATACTTGAAGTAGAGAAATTTAGAGAGAAAGACGAATAAATAAAAGGAGGTTTAAAGAAGAGGATGTGTGTATATATATATATATATATATATATATATATATATATATATATATATATATATATATATATATATATATATATATATATATATATATATATATAGTTGGTCAGGAAAATATTGCAGCAGTAGAGAAATTTACGAAATAAATAGCCCAATCTATAATGGAAGGTTGAAGGAACATATATATATATATATATATATATATATATATATATATATATATTTATATATATATATATATATATATATATATATATATATATATATATATATATAATTCAGCGTACGTAATGTAATCCAGTATAACGAAGATCTATTTTTGTGTTATTCCTTAGTCCGCTCAAAAATTATAAAAGTCCACAACACCAAAACCGTCCGATATGTTTTTTCTTAACTGTATTTTAAGAAGAAAACACGAGTAAAACGAAAACGAAAAGGAAAGAAAAGAAAAAAATATAGGAATAGTAAGTACCTCACTTTATTTATTAGGGTTCTTCTGTAAATTTCTCAACCGCTGAAATATTTTTCTTAGCAACTGGATCAACTATAAACAAACTCCTTTAATTTATTAGCTTTTTTCTGTAAATTTCTATATAAATATTTGTCTTAGATATATATATATATATATATATATATATATATATATATATATATATATAAATATATATATATATATATATATATATATATATATATATACAGAGGAAGCCAAATAAATAAAAGGAGTTTCAAGTAAGAGGAAGGCGTTTAGATAGTTTATCAGTTGCTAGAAAAAATATTACAGCGTTAGAAAAATTTGAAGAAGAATAAAATCCTAATAAAAGAAAGTAGGTTGTATATAGTTTATCCAGTTGCTAAAAAAAATATTTCAGCGGTACAGATATTTACGGAAGAAGCCTATTCATTAAAGGGAGCTTCAAAGAAGAGAATAGCGTTTTAGAGAGTATAATTAATAAAAGGAAGTTGTATATAGTTAATCATTTGCTAAGAAAAATATTGCAGCGCTAGAGAAATTTAAAGAGGAAAAACCCTAATAAATAAAATGAGGTCCAAGGAAGAGGATAGCATATATATATATATATATATATATATATATATATATATATATATATATATATATATATATATATATATATATATATATATATATATATATATATATATATATATATATATATATATATATATATATATATATATATATATATATATATATATATATATAACACTCAGTTATGTAATCCAGTATAAAGAAGATTTATTTTTGTTTTTTTCTTTAGTCCGGCCAAGAATTATAAACGGCCTCAACACCAAAACCTTCCGATATGTTTTTTCTTAACTGTATTTTAAGAAGAAAACACGAGTAAAACGAAAACGAAAAGGAAAGAAAAGAAAAAAATATAGGAATAGTATGTACCTCACTTTATTTATTAGGGTTCTTCTGTAAATTTCTCAACCGCTGAAATATTTTTCTTAGCAACTGGATCAACTATAAACAAACTCCTTTAATTTATTAGGCTTTTTTTCTGTAAATTTCTACCGCCGAAATATTTGTCTTAGAGACTGGATCAACTATATATATATATATATATATATATATATATATATATATATATATATATATATATATATATATATATATATATATATATAATTGGTCCAGTGGCTAAGATAAATATTTGTGATGTAGAGAAATTCACAGAGAAATCCAAATAAATAAAAGGAGTTTCAAGTAAGAGGAGGGTGTTTAGATAGTTTATCAGTTGCTAGAAAAAATATTACAGCGTTAGAAAAATTTGTAGAAGAATAAAATCCTAATAAATAAAAGTAGGTTGTATATAGTTTATCCAGTTGCTAAAAAATATATTTCAGCGGTACAGAAATTTACGGATGAAGCCTAATAAATGATGGGAGGTTTAAAGAAGAGAATAGCGTTTTACAGAGTATAATTAACAAAAGGAAGTTCTATTTAGTTAATCATTTGTTAAGAAAAAATATTGCAGCGCTAGAGAAATTTAAAGAAGAAAAAATGAGGCGAAGAGGATATATATATATATATATATATATATATATATATCTATATATATATATATATAGAGATATTTATCTATATATATATATATCTATATATATATATATATATATAGATCTATATATATATATATATATATATATATATATATATATATATATATATATATATATATATATATATATATATATATATATATATAATTCACCGTACGTAATGTAATCCAGTATAAAGAAGATTTATTTTGTTTTTTCTTTAGTCCGGCCAAGAATTATAAACGTCCTCAACACCAAAACCTTCCGATATGTTTTTCTTAACTGAATTTTAAGAAGAAAACACGAGTAAAAACGAAAACGAAAAGGAAAGAAAAGAAAAAATATAGGAATAGTATGTACCTCACTTTATTTATTAGGGTTCTTCTGTAATCAACCGCTGAAATATTTTTCTTAGCAACTGGATCAACTATAAACAAACTCCTTTAATTTATTAGGCTTTTTCTGTAAATTTTCTACCGAAATATTTGTCTTATATATATATATATATATATATATATATATATATATATATATATATATATATATATATATATATATATATATAATTGGTCCAGTGGCTAAGAAAAACATTTGTGATGTAGAGAAATTTACAGAGGAAGCCAAATAAATAAATGGAGTTTCAAGTAAGAGGAAGGTGTTTAGATAGTTTATCAGTTGCTAGAAAAAATATTACAGCGTTAGAAAATATGTAGAAGAATAAAATCCTAATAAATGAAAGTAGGTTGTATATAGTCTATCCAGTTGCTAAAAAATACATTTCAGCGGTACAGAAATCTACGGGAAAGCCTAATAATTAAAGGGAGGTTCAAAGAAGAGAATAGCGTTTTAGAGAGTATAATTAATAAAAGGAAGTTGTATATAGTTAATCATTTCTTAAGAAAAAATATTGCAGCGCTAGAGAAATTTAAAAAGAAAAACCCTAATAAATAAAATGAGGTTCAAGGAAGAGGATAGCGTATATATATATATATATATATATATATGTATATATATATATATATATATATATATATATATATATATATATATATATATATATATATATATATATATATATATATATATATATATATATATATATATATATATATATATATATATATATATATATATATATATATATATATATATATATACATATATATATATATATATATATATATATATATATATATATATATATATATAGTTTAATTCACCGTACGTAATGTAATCCAGTATAAAGAAGATTTATTTTGTTTTTTCTTTAGTCCGGCCAAGAATTATAAACGGCCTCAACACCAAAACCTTCCGATATGTTTTTTCTTAACTGTATTTTAAGAAGAAAACACGAGTAAAACGAAAACGAAAAGGAAAGAAAAGAAAAAAATATAGGAATAGTATGTACCTCACTTTATTTATTAGGGTTCTTCTGTAAACTGCTGAAATATTTTTCTTAGCAACTGGATCAACTATAAACAAACTCCTTTAATTTATTAGTTTTTTCTGTAAATTTCTACTGCCGAAATATTTGTCTTAGAGACTGGATATATATATATATATATATATATATATATATATATATATATATATATATATATATATATATATATATATATATATATATATATATATATATATATATAATTGGTCCAGTGGCTAAGATAAATATTTGTGATGTAGAGAAATTCACAGAGGAATCCAAATAAATAAAAGGAGTTTCAAGTAAGAGGAGGGTGTTTAGATAGTTTATCAGTTGCTAGAAAAAATATTACAGCGTTAGAAAAATTTGTAGAAGAATAAAATCCTAATAAATAAAAGTAGGTTGTATATAGTTTATCCAGTTGCTAAAAAATATATTTCAGCGGTACAGAAATTTACGGAAGAAGCCTAATAAATGAAGGGAGGTTTAAAGAAGAGAATAGCGTTTTACAGAGTATAATTAATAAAAGGAAGTTCTATATAGTTAATCATTTGTTAAGAAAAAATATTGCAGCGCTAGAGAAATTTAAAGAAGAAAAAACCCTAATAAATAAAATGAGGTATATATATATATATATATATATATATATATATATATATATATATATATATATATATATATATATATATATATATATATATATATATATATATATATATATATATATATATATATATATATATATATATATATATATATATATATATATATATATATATATATATATATATATATATATATATATATATATATATATATATATATACTTTAATTCACCGTACGTAATGTAATCCAGTATAAAGAAGATTTATTTTTGTTTTTTTCTTTAGTCCGGCCAAGAATTATAAACGTCCTCAACACCAAAACCTTCCGATATGTTTTTTCTTAACTGAATTTTAAGAAGAAAACACGAGTAAAACGAAAACGAAAAGGAAAGAAAAGAAAAAAATATAGGAATAGTATGTACCTCACTTTATTTATTAGGGTTCTTCTGTAAATTTCTCAACCGCTGAAATATTTTTCTTAGCAACTGGATCAACTATAAACAAACTCCTTTAATTTATTAGGCTTTTTTTCTGTAAATTTTCTACCGCCGAAATATTTGTCTTAGAGATATATATATATATATATATATATATATATATATATATATATATATATATATATATATATATATATATATATATATATATATATATATATATATATATATTATTGGTCCAGTGGCTAAGAAAAATATTTGTGATGTAGAGAAACTTACAGAGGAAGCCAAATAAATAAAAGGAGTTTCAAGTAAGAGGAAGGTGTTTAGATAGTTTATCAGTTGCTAGAAAAAATATTACAGCGTTAGAAAATTTGTAGAAGAATAAAATCCTAATAAATGAAAGTAGGTTGTATATAGTTTATCCAGTTGCTAAAAAATATATTTCACTGGTACAGAAATTTACGGGAAAGCCTAATAATTAAAGGGAGGTTCAAAGAAGAGAATAGCGTTTTAGAGAGTATAATTAATAAAAGGAAGTTGTTTATAGTTAATCATTTCTTAAGAAAAAATATTGCAGCACTAGAAATTTAAAGAAGAAAACCTAATAAATAAAATGAGGTTCAAGTATATATATATATATATATATATATATATATATATATATATATATATATATATATATATATATATATATATATATATATATATATATATATATAAATATATATATATATATATATATATATAAATATATATATATATATATATATATATATATATATATATATATATATATATATATATATCACTATAAATCACCGTACGTAATGTAATCCAGTTTAAAGAATATTTATTTTTGTTTTTTTCTTTATTCCGGCCAAGAATTATAAAAGTCCTCAACACCAAAACCTTCGGATATGTTTTTTCTTAAATTTATTTTAAGAATAACACGAGTAAAACGAAAACGAAAAGGAAAGAAAAGAAAAAAATATAGGAATAGTATGTACCTCACTTTATTTATTAGGGTTCTTCTGTAAATTTCTCAACCGCTGAAATATTTTTCTTAGCAACTGGATCAACTATAAACAAACTCCTTTAATTTATTCTGTAAATTTCTACTGCCGAAATATTTGTCTTAGATATATATATATATATATATATATATATATATATATATATATATATATATATATATATATATATATATATATATATATAATTGGTCCAGTGGCTAAGATAAATATTTGTGATGTAGAGAAATTCACAGAGGAATCCAAATAAATAAAAGGAGTTTCAAGTAAGAGGAGGGTGTTTAGATAGTTTATCAGTTGCTAGAAAAAATATTACAGCGTTAGAAAAATTTGTAGAAGAATAAAATCCTAATAAATAAAAGTAGGTTGTATATAGTTTATCCAGTTGCTAAAAAATATATTTCAGCGGTACAGAAATTTACGGAAGAAGCCTAATAAATGAAGGGAGGTTTAAAGAAGAGAATAGCGTTTTACAGAGTATAATTAATAAAAGGAAGTTCTATATAGTTAATCATTTGTTAAGAAAAAATATTGCAGCGCTAGAGAAATTTAAAGAAGAAAAAACCCTAATAAATAAAATGAGGTTCAAGGAAGAGGATAGCGTATATATATATATATATATATATATATATATATATATATATATATATATATATATATATATATATATATATATATATATATATATATATATATATATATATATATATATATATATATATATATATATATATATATATATATATATATATATATATATATATATATATATATATATATATATATATACTTTAATTCACCGTACGTAATGTAATCCAGTATAAAGAAGATTTATTTTTGTTTTTTTCTTTAGTCCGGCCAAGAATTATAAACGTCCTCAACACCAAAACCTTCCGATATGTTTTTTCTTAACTGAATTTTAAGAAGAAAACACGAGTAAAACGAAAACGAAAAGGAAAGAAAAGAAAAAAATATAGGAATAGTATGTACCTCACTTTATTTATTAGGGTTCTTCTGTAAATTTCTCAACCGCTGAAATATTTTTCTTAGCAACTGGATCAACTATAAACAAACTCCTTTAATTTATTAGGCTTTTTTTCTGTAAATTTTCTACCGCCGAAATATTTGTCTTAGAGACTGGATCAACTATATATATATATATATATATATATATATATATATATATATATATATATATATATATATATATATATATATATATATATATATATAATTGGTCCAGTGGCTAAGAAAAACATTTGTGATGTAGAGAAATTTACAGAGGAAGCCAAATAAATAAATGGAGTTTCAAGTAAGAGGAAGGTGTTTAGATAGTTTATCAGTTGCTAGAAAAAATATTACAGCGTTAGAAAATTTGTAGAAGAGTAAAATCCTAATAAATGAAAGTAGGTTGTATATAGTTTATCCAGTTGCTAAAAATATATTTCAGCGGTACAGAAATTTACGGAAGAAGCCTAATAAATAAAGGGAGGTTCAAAGAAGAGAATAGCGTTTTAGAGTATAATTAATAAAAGGAAGTTGTATATAGTTAATCATTTGTTAAGAAAAATATTGCAGCGCTAGAGAAATTTAAAGAAGAAAAACCTAATAAATAAAATATATATATATATATATATATATATATATATATATATATATATATATATATATATATATATATATATATATATATATATATATATATATATATATATATATATATATATATATATATATATATATATATATATATATATATATATATATATATATATATATATATATATATATATATATTCACTGTACGTAATGTAATCCAGTATAAAGAAGATTTATATTTGTTTTTTCTTTAGTCCGGCCAAGAATTATAAACGTCCTCAACACCAAAAACCTTCCGATATGTTTTTCTTAACTGAATTTTAAGAAGAAAACACGAGTAAAACGAAAACGAAAAGGAAAGAAAAGAAAAAATATAGGAATAGTATGTACCTCACTTTATTTATTAGGTTCTTCTGTAATTTCTCAACTGCTGAAATATTTTCTTAGCAACTGGATCAACTATAAACAAACTCCTTAATTTATTAGCTTTTTTCTGTAAATTTTCTACCATATATATATATATATATATATATATATATATATATATATATATATATATATATATATATATATATATATATATATATATATATATATATATAATTGGTCCAGTGGCTAAGATAAATATTTGTGATGTAGAGAATTTACAGAGGAAGCCAAATAAATAAATGGAGTTTCAAGTAAGAGGAAGGTGTTTAGATAGTTTATCAGTTGCTAGAAAAATATTACAGCGTTAGAAAATTTTAAGAAGAATAAAATCCTAATAAATAAAAGTAGGTTGTATATAGTTTATCCAGTTGCTAAAAAATATATTTCAGCGGTACAGAAATTTACGGAAGAAGCCTAATAAATGAAGGGAGGTTTAAAGAAGAGAATAGCGTTTACAGAGTATAATTAATAAAAGGAAGTTGTATATAGTTAATCATTTGTTAAGAAAAAATATTGCAGCGCTAGAAATTTAAGAAGAAAACCCTAATAAATAAATATATATATATATATATATATATATATATATATATATATATATATATATATATATATATATATATATATATATATATATATATATATATATATATATATATATATATATATATATATATATATATATATATATATATATATATATATATATATATATATATATATATATATATATATATATATATATATATATATATATATATATATATACTTTAATTCACTGTAATGTAATCCAGTATAAAGAAGATTTATTTTGTTTTTTCTTTAGTCCGGCCAAGAATTATAAACGTCCTCAACACCAAAACCTTCCGATATGTTTTTCTTAACTGTATTTTAAGAAGAAAACACGAGTAAAACGAAAACGAAAAGGAAAGAAAAGAAAAAATATAGGAATAGTATGTACCTCACTTTATTTATTAGGTTCTTCTGTAAATTTCTCAACCGCTGAAATATTTTCTTAGCAACTGGATCAACTATAAACAAACTCCTTTAATTTATTAGTTTTTTCTGTAAATTTCTACTTGAAATATTTATATATATATATATATATATATATATATATATATATATATATATATATCTATATATATATATATATATATATATATATATATATATATAATTGGTCCAGTGGCTAAGAAAATATTTGTGATGTAGAGAAATTTACAGAGGAAGCCAAATAAATAAAAGGAGTTTCAAGTAAGAGGAAGGTGTTTAGATAGTTTATCAGTTGCTAGAAAAATATTACAGCGTTAGAAAATTTGTAGAAGAATAAAATCCTAATAAATGAAAGTAGGTTGTATATAGTTTATCCAGTTGCTAAAAAACATATTTCAGCGGTACAGAAATTTACGGAAGAAGCCTAATTAAAGGAGGTTCAAAGAAGAGAATAGCGTTTTAGAGAGTATAATTAATAAAAGGAAGTTATATAGTTAATCATTTGTTAAGAAAAATATTGCAGCGCTAGAGAAATTTAAAGAAGAAAACCTAATAAATAAAATGAGGTTCAAGGAAGATATATATATATATATATATATATATATATATATATATATATATATATATATATATATATATATATATATATATATATATATATATATATATATATATATATATATATATATATATATATATATATATATATATATATATATATATATATATATATATATATATATATATATATATATATATATATATATATATATATATATACTCACCGTAATGTAATCCAGTATAAAGAAGATTTATTTTTGTTTTTTCTTTAGTCCGGCCAAGAATTATAAACGTCCAACACCAAACCTTCCGATATGTTTTTCTTAACTGAATTTTAAGAAGAAAACACGAGTAAAACGAAAACGAAAAGGAAAGAAAAGAAAAAATATAGGAATAGTATGTACCTCACTTTATTTATTAGGTTCTTCTGTAATTTCTCAACTGCTGAAATATTTTAGCAACTGGATCAACTATAAACAAACTCCTTTAATTTATTAGGCTTTTTTCTGTAAATTTTCTACTGCCGAAATATTTGTCAGATATATATATATATATATATATATATATATATATATATATATATATATATATATATATATATATATATATATATATATATATATATATATATATATATATAGAGAAGCCAAATAAATAAAAGGAGTTTCAAGTAAGAGGAAGGTGTTTAGATAGTTTATCAGTTGCTAGAAAAATATTACAGCGTTAGAAAATTTGTAGAAGAATAAAATCTAATAAATGAAAGTAGGTTGTATATAGTTTATCCAGTTGCTAAAAAATATATTTCAGCGGTACAGAAATTTACGGAAAGCCTAATAATTAAAGGAGGTTCAAAGAAGAGAATAGCGTTTTAGAGTATAATTAATAAAAGGAAGTTGTATATAGTTAATCATTTCTTAAGAAAAATATTGCAGCGCTAGAGAAATTTAAAGAAGAAAACCTAATAAATAAAATATATATATATATATATATATATATATATATATATATATATATATATATATATATATATATATATATATATATATATATATATATATATATATATATATATATATATATATATATATATATATATATATATATATATATATATATATATATATATATATATATATATATATATATATATATATATATATATATACTTTAATTCACTGTACGTAATGTAATCCAGTATAAAGAAGATTTATTTTGTTTTTTCTTTAGTCCGGCCAAGAATTATAAACGTCCTCAACACCAAACCTTCCGATATGTTTTTTCTTAACTGTATTTTAAGAAGAAAACACGAGTAAAACGAAAACGAAAAGGAAAGAAAAAAATATAGGAATAGTATGTACCTCACTTTATTTATTAGGGTTCTTCTGTAAATTTCTCAACCGCTGAAATATTTTTCTTAGCAACTGGATCAACTATAAACAAACTCCTTTAATTTATTAGGCTTTTTTTCTGTAAAATTTCTACCGCCGAAATATTTGTCTTAGAGACTGGATCAACTATATATATATATATATATATATATATATATATATATATATATATATATATATATATATATATATATATATATATATATATAATTGGTCCAGTGGCTAAGAAAAATATTTGTGATGTAGAGAAATTTACAGAAGAAGCCAAATAAATAAAAGGAGTTTCAAGTAAGAGGAAGGCGTTTAGATAGTTTATCAGTTGCTAGAAAAAATATTACAGCGTTAGAAAATTTGTAGAAGAATAAAATCCTAATAAATGAAAGTAGGTTGTATATAGTTTATCCAGTTGCTAAAAAATATATTTCAGCGGTACAGATATTTACGGAAGAAGCCTATTCATTAAAGGGAGCTTCAAAGAAGAGAATAGCGTTTTAGAGAGTATAATTAATAAAAGGAAGTTGTATATAGTTAATCATTTCTTAAGAAAAAATATTGCAGCGCTAGAGAAATTTAAAGAAGAAAAACCCTAATAAATAAAATGAGGTTCAAGGAAGAGGATAGCGTATATATATATATATATATATATATATATATATATATATATATATATATATATATATATATATATATATATATATATATATATATATATATATATATATATATATATATATATATATATATATATATATATATACTTTAATTCACTGTACGTAATGTAATCCAGTATAAAGAAGATTTATTTTTGTTTTTCTTTAGTCCGGCCAAGAATTATAAACGTCCTCAACACCAAACCTTCCGATATGTTTTTCTTAACTGATTTTAAGAAGAAAACACGAGTAAAACGAAAACGAAAAGGAAAGAAAAGAAAAATATAGGAATAGTATGTACCTCACTTTATTTATTAGGTTCTTCTGTAATTTCTCAACCGCTGAAATATTTTTAGCAACTGGATCAACTATAAACATATATATATATATATATATATATATATATATATATATATATATAAATATATATATATATATATATATATATATATATATATATATATATATATATAATTGGTCCAGTGGCTAAGAAATATTTGTGATGTAGAGAAATTTACAGAGGAAGCCAAATAAATAAATGGAGTTTCAAGTAAGAGGAAGGTGTTTAGATAGTTTATCAGTTGCTAGAAAAATATTACAGCGTTAGAAAATTTGTAGAAGAATAAAATCCTAATAAATGAAAGTAGGTTGTATATAGTTTATCCAGTTGCTAAAAATATATTTCAGCGGTACAGAAATTTACGGGAAAGCCTAATAATTAAAGGGAGGTTCCAAGAAGAGAATAGCGTTTTAGAGAGTATAATTAATAAAAGGAAGTTGTATATATTTAATCATTTCTTAAGAAAAAATATTGCCGCACTAGAGAAATTTAAAGACGAAAAACCCTACTAAATAAAATATATATATATATATATATATATATATATATATATATATATATATATATATATATATATATATATATATATATATATATATATATATATATATATATATATATATATATATATATATATATATATATATATATATATATATATATATATATATATATATATATCTGTAATTCACCGTACGTAATGTAATCCAGTATAAAGAAGATTTATATTTGTTTTTTTCTTTAGTCCGGCCAAGAATTATAAACGGCCTCAACACCAAAACCTTCCGATATGTTTTTTCTTAATTGTATTTTAAGAAGAAAACACGAGTAAAACAAAAAAGAAAAGGACAGAAAAGAAAAAATATAGGAATAGTATACCTCACTTTATTTATTAGGTTCTTCTGTCTTCTCAACCGCTGAAATATTTTTCTTAGCAACTGCATCAACTCTCAACCAACTCCTTTAATTTATTAGGCTTTTTTTCTGTAAATTTCTACCGCCGAAAGATTTGTCTTGAGAGAGACTATATATATATATATATATATATATATATATATATATATATATATATATATATATATATATATATATATATATATATATATATATATATATTGGTCCAGTGGCTAAGATAAATATTTGTGATGTAGAGAAATTCACAGAGGAATCCAAATAAATAAAAGGAGTTTCAAGTAAGAGGAGGGTGTTTAGATAGTTTATCAGTTGCTAGAAAAAATATTACAGCGTTAGAAAAATTTGTAGAAGAATAAAATCCTAATAAATAAAAGTAGGTTGTATATAGTTTATCCAGTTGCTAAAAAATATATTTCAGCGGTACAGAAATTTACGGAAGAAGCCTAATAAATGAAGGGAGGTTTAAAGAAGAGAATAGCGTTTTACAGAGTATAATTAATAAAAGGAAGTTCTATATAGTTAATCATTTGTTAAGAAAAAATATTGCAGCGCTAGAGAAATTTAAAGAAGAAAAAACCCTAATAAATAAAATGAGGTTCAAGGAATATATATATATATATATATATATATATATATATATATATATATATATATATATATATATATATATATATATATATATATATATATATATATATATATATATATATATATATATATATATATATATATATATATATATATATATATATATATATATATATATATATATATATATATATATATATATATATATACTTTAATTCACACGTAATGTAATCCAGTATAAAGAAAATTTATTTTTGTTTTTTTCTTTAGTCCGGCCAAGAATTATAAACGGCCTCAACACCAAAACTTTCCGATATGTTTTTTCTTAACTGTATTTCAAGAAGAAAAAACGAGTAAAACGAAAACGAAAAAGAAAGAAAAGAAAAAAATATAAGAATAGTATGTACCTCACTTTATTTATTAGGGTTCTTCTGTAAATATTTTTCTTAGCAACTGATCAACTATAACAACCTTTAATTTATTAGTTTTTTTCTGTAAATTTCTACCGCCGAAATATTTGTCTTAGAGACTGGATCAACTATATATATATATATATATATATATATATATATATATATATATATATATATATATATATATATATATATATATATATATATATATATAATTGGTCCAGTGGCTAAGATAAATATTTGTGATGTAGAGAAATTCACAGAGGAATCCAAATAAATAAAAGGAGTTTCAAGTAAGAGGAGGGTGTTTAGATAGTTTATCAGTTGCTAGAAAAAATATTACAGCGTTAGAAAAATTTGTAGAAGAATAAAATCCTAATAAATAAAAGTAGGTTGTATATAGTGTATCCAGTTGCTTAAAAATATATTTCAGCGGTACAGAAATTTACGGAAGAAGCCTAATAAATGAAGGGAGGTTTAAAGAAGAGAATAGCGTTTTACGGAGTATAATTAATAAAAGGAAGTTCTATATAGTTAATCATTTGTTAAAAAAAAATATTGCAGCGCTAGAGAAATTAAGAAAAACCCTAATAAATAAAATGAGGTTCAAGGAAGATATATATATATATATATATATATATATATATATATATATATATATATATATATATATATATATATATATATATATATATATATATATATATATATATATATATATATATATATATATATATATATATATATATATATATATATATATATATATATATATATATATATATATATATATATATATATATATATATATATATATATATATATATATACTATTTCACTGCACGTAATGTAATCCAGTATAAAGAAGATTTATTTTTGTTTTTCTTTAGTCCGGCCAAGAATTATTATAAACGTCCTCAACACCAAAATCCTTCCGATATGTTTTTCTTAACTGAATTTTAAGAAGAAAACACGAGTAAAACGAAAACGAAAAGGAAAGAAAAGAAAAAATATAGGAATAGTATGTACCTCACTTTATTTATTAGGTTCTTCTGTAAATTTCAACTGCTGAAATATTTTCTTAGCAACTGGATCAACTATAAACAAACTCCTTTAATTTATTAGGCTTTTTCTGTAAATTTTCTACCCTTGAAATATTTGTCTGGATATATATATATATATATATATATTTATATATATATATATATATATATATATATATATATATATATATATATATATATATATATATATATATATATATAATTGGTCCAGTGGCTAAGAAAAACATTTGTGATGTAGAGAAATTTACAGAGGAAGCCAAATAAATAAATGGAGTTTCAAGTAAGAGGAAGGTGTTTAGATAGTTTATCAGTTGCTAGAAAAAATATTACAGCGTTAGAAAATTTGTAGAAGAATAAAATCCTAATAAATGAAAGTAGGTTGTATATAGTTTATCCAGTTGCTAAAAAATATATTTCAGCGGTACAGAAATTTACGGGAAAGCCTAATAATTAAAGGGAGGTTCAAAGAAGAGAATAGCGTTTTAGAGAGTATAATTAATAAAAGGAAGTTGTATATAGTTAATCATTTCTTAAGAAAAAATATTGCAGCGCTAGAGAAATTTAAAGAAGAAAAACCCTAATAAATAAAATGAGGTTCATATATATATATATATATATATATATATATATATATATATATATATATATATATATATATATATATATATATATATATATAAATATATATATATATATATATATATATATATATATATATATATATATATATATATATATATATATATATATATATATATATATATATATATATATATATATATATATATACTTTAATTCACCGTACGTAATGTAATCCAGTATAAAGAAGATTTATTTTTGTTTTTTCTTTAGTCCGGCCAAGAATTATAAACGGCCTCAACACCAAAACCTTCCGATATGTTTTTTCTTAACTGTATTTTAAGAAGAAAACACGAGTAAAACGAAAACGAAAAGTAAAGAAAAAAATAGAATAGTATAATTTTTATTTATTAGGGTTCTTCTGTAATTTCTCAACCGCTGAAATATTTTCTTAGCAACTGGATCAACTATAATCAAACTCCTTTAATTTATTAGGCTTTTTTTATATATATATATATATATATATATATATATATATATATATATATATATATATATATATATATATATATATATATATATATATATATATATATATATATATATATATATATATATATATATATATATATATATATATATAAATAAAAGGAGTTTCAAGTAAGAGGAGGTGTTTAGATAGTTTATCAGTTGCTAGAAAAAATATTACAGCGTTAGAAAAATTTGTAGAAGAATAAAATCCTAATAAATAAAAGTAGGTTGTATATAGTTTATCCAGTTGCTAAAAAATATATTTCAGCGGTACAGAAATTTACGGAAGAAGCCTAATAAATGAAGGGAGGTTTAAAGAAGAGAATACCGTTTTACAGAGTATAATTAATAAAAGGAAGTTCTATATAGTTAATCATTTGTTAAGAAAAAATATTGCAGCGCTAGAGAAATTTAAAGAAGAAAAAACCCAATAAAAAAAATATATATATATATATATATATATATATATATATATATATATATATATATATATATATATATATATATATATATATATATATATATATATATATATATATATATATATATATATATATATATATATATATATATATATATATATATATATATATATATATATATATATATATATATATATATATATATATATATATATATATATATATATATATATATATATATATATATATATATATATATATATATATATATATATATATATATATATGCAATGTAATCCAGTATAAAGAAGATTTATTTTGTTTTTTCTTTAGTCCGGCCAAGAATTATAAACGTCCTCAACACCAAACCTTCCGATATGTTTTTGTTAACTGAATTTTAAGAAGAAAACACGAGTAAAACGAAAACGAAAAGAAAAGAAAAGAAAAAATATAGGAATAGTATGTACCTCACTTTATTTATTAGGTTCTTCTGTAAATTTTCTACCATGAAATATTTGTCTTAGAGACTGGATATATATATATATATATATATATATATATATATATATATATATATATATATATATATATATATATATATATATATATATATATATATATATATATATATATATATATATATATATATAATTGGCCCAGTGGCTAAGATAAATATCTGTGATGTAGAGAAATTTACAGAGGAATCCAAATAACTAAAAGGAATTTCAAGTAAGAGGAGGGTGTTTAGATAGTTTATCAGTTGCTAGAAAAAATATTACAGCGTTAGAAAAATTTGTAAAAGAATAAAATCCTAATAAATAAAAGTAGGTTGTATATAGTTTATCCAGTTGCTAAAAAATATATTTCAACGGTACAGAAATTTACGGAAGAAGCCTAATAAATGAAGGGACGTTTAAAAAAGAGAAGAGCGTTTTAGAGAGTATAATTAAGAAATGGAAGTTGTATATAGTTAATCATTTGTTAAGAAAAAATATTGCAGCGCTAGAGAAATTTAAAGAAGAAAAAACCCTAATAAATAAAATGAGGTATATATATATATATATATATATATATATATATATATATATATATATATATATATATATATATATATATATATATATATATATATATATATATATATATATATATATATATATATATATATATATATATATATATATATATATATATATATATATATATATATATATATATATATATATATATATATATATATATATATATATATATATATATATATATATATATATATATACGTAATGTAATCCAGTATAAAGAAGATTTATTATTGTTTTTTCTTTAGTCCGGCAAGAATTATGAACGTCCTCAACACCAAAAATTCCGATATGTTTTTCTTAACTGTATTTTAAGAAGAAAACACGAGTAAAACGAAACGAAAAAGAGAAAAGAAAAAATATAGAATAGTATGTACCTCACTTTATTTATTAGGGTTCTTCTGTAATTTTCTCAACCGCTGAAATATTTTCTTATCAAGCAACTGGATCAAATATTTATATATATATATATATATATATATATATATATATATATATATATATATATATATATATATATATATATATATATATATATATTATTGGTCCAGTGGCTAAGAAAAATATTTGTGATGTAGAGAAATTTACAGAGGAAGCCAAATAAATAAAAGGAGTTTCAAGTAAGAGGAAGGCGTTTAGATAGTTTATCAGTTGCTAGAAAAAATATTACAGCGTTAGAAAAATTTGTAGAAGAATAAAATCCTAATAAATGAAAGTAGGTTGTATATAGTTTATCCAGTTGTTAAAAAACATATTTCAGCGGTACAGAAATTTACGGAAGAAGCCTAATAATTAAAGGGAGGTTCAAAGAAGAGAATAGCGTTTTAGAGAGTATAATTAATAAAAGGAAGTTGTATATAGTTAATCATTTGCTAAGGAAAATATTGCAGCGCTAGAGAAATTTAAAGAGGAAAAACCCTAATAAATAAAATGAGGTTCAAGGAAGATATATATATATATATATATATATATATATATATATATATATATATATATATATATATATATATATATATATATATATATATATATATATATATTGCAGCAGTAAAGAAATTTACAGAATAAATAGCCTAATATATGTAGGAGGATAAAGGAACAGGATAGCGTATATGTGTGTATATATATATATATATATATATATATATATATATATATATATATATATATATATATATATATATATATATATATATATATATAGTTGATCCAGTTGGTAAGGAAAATATTGCAGCAGTAGAGAAATTTACAGTATAATTAGCCTAATATATAAAGGAAGGTTGAAGTAACAGGATAGCGTATATATATATATATATATATATATATATATATATATATATATATATATATATATATATATATATATATATAATTCAGCGTACGTAATGTAATCCAGTATAACGAAGATCTATTTTTGTGTTTTCCTTAGTCCGCTCAAGAATTATAAACGTCCTCAACACCAAAACCGTCCGATATCTTTTTTCTTAACTGCCTTTTAAGAGGAAAACACGAGTAAAACAAAGACGAAAAGGAAAGAAAAGAAAAAAATATAGGAATAGTATGTACCTCACTTTATTTAGTAGGGTTCTTCTGTAAATTTCTCAACCGCTGAAATATTTTTCCTAGCAACTGGATCAACTATAAACAAACTCCTTTAGTTTATTAGGCTTTTTTTCTGTAG
>NC_066544.1:16647652-16707652 GCF_024679095.1 Eriocheir sinensis
TTGTACTACAAAATACAATACAGCCTCATGTACAGGACTTCACAGAATATAAATATGTGGATGAAAAGATGATGCGGTGATGACGGGAAGGTCGGGAAAGTTTGTGGCGTGTGAAATGCGCGCACGAACGGTAGCTTGGCAGTGTAAGGGTTAAGGCCAATGATAATAATAATAATAATAAAAATAATGATAATGATAATAATTTTAATAATAATAATAATAATAATAATAATAATAATAATAATAATAATAATAATAATAATAATAATAATAATAATAATAATAATAATAATAATAATTTGTACCAATGATTTTTTCCCCTCCCCCAACACGACGTTCCCTCAGACCTGGTAAATGGTAAAAAAAAAAAAAAAAATGGCACAGGTATAAATGGCACAGGTAAAAATGGGACAGGTAAAAATGGCACAGGTAAAAATGGGACAGGTAAAAATGGCACAGGTAAAAATGGCACAGGTAAAAATGGCACAGGTAAAAATAGGAAAAAATTACATATAACCTATAACCTATGACATATAACCGTATCCAAACGTTGCCCTCCTTACTGGCTGACTGGCTATACTCTGTCCTTGGTTCGAATCCCTGCGCACATAAAGCAAGCAGGAAGACGCCTTTCCTTACTGGCTGACTGGTTATACTCTGTCCTTAGTTAGAATCCCTGCCACGTATATCAGCAGGACACACCAACCCCCTTCCTCACCTCTCCCTTCACCCACATCTTCCTTCTGTTACCCCTCTTACCCCTCTTCCACCTCTTCCTCTTCTCCCCCGGTATGAAAACAACGAAGAAAATAGATATAGCGGAGTCCGTGCTCAAGAGATTCGTTTTCTGTAAGATTGGCGCAAAGAAAATGTAATCCGGTTATAAAAAGTAGGCGGAGAGAAAGAGAGAGAGAGAGAGAGAGAGAGAGAGAGAGAGAGTAATAGGTGAATTAAAAATAGTTCCAAAGTAAAAATATCTCTTCCGTATTTTGATTATAGACGAGAGACACTAGACGACACTGACAGGAGGAGGAGGAGGAGGAGGAGGAGGAGAGGAAGATGAGGAGGAGAAGAGAAGGATAAAAAGGAAGGAAGGAAGGAAGATGAGGAAGAGAGGGAGAAAGGTGAGGAGAAAGGGAGGAAGATGAGGAGGAAGGAAGAAAATTGAGGAGGAAGGAAGGAAGATGAGGAGGAACGGAGGAAAGGAGAAGGAGGAAGAAAGGAGGAAGAGGAGGAGGAGGAGGAAGAAGGGAGAGAGCAAACGAAAGAAATGAGTGAGAGGGACGAAGGAAGAAAGGAAGGAAAATAAAGTAAGGAAGAAAACAAAGAAAAAGAAGAAAAAAAGCAGAAACCAAATAAGAAAAGAAAGGGAAAGATAAACAGAGGAAAAGAAGGGAGGGGAGGGAGGGAATGGATTTAGATAGATTTACATAGAAAATCAGACCACACAGACCCCAAGGGAGGGGTGGAAAGGTCAGGGAGGAAAGCAAAGGGAGGAAAGGAGAAGGTCAAGTAGGAGAGAGAAGGGGAGAGAAGAGGTCATAGAAGGGGAGGAAAGGGAAAGGGAGGGGCGAGGCGAAGAGCTGGAGAGAAAAGGGAGAGAAACGTAACAAGAGAGAGAAAAGGAAAGGGAAGGGAGAGAAAATGGGAAAAGGGAGGAACAGGAAAAGGATATGAAGGGAAGGAAAGGAAGGAAAGGGAAAAGGAAGGAAGAGGAGGAGAGAAAAGGAGAGGAAATGAGAGAAGAAAATGGAAAAAGAGGTAGAACAGGCAATGGATATGAAGGGAAGGGAAGGAAGAGAAGGGAAGAGAAAGAAAGAGAAGAGGAAATAAGAGGAAAGGAGAGGAGAGAGATCAAAAGAGAGAGAGGAGGTCAGAGGAGTGCCAAGGACGGAGAAGAGGAAGGAGGGAAGGAAGGGAGGAAAAAGAGGAAGGGAAGGAGGGAAAAAAAAAAGGAAGGAGGAGAAAAGGAGGGAGAGAGAGAGAGAGAGAGAGAGAGAGAGAGAGAGAGAGAGAGAGAGAGAGAGAGAGAGAGAGAGTAATAACCATAAACAAGTAAATAAATAGATAAATAAGTAAACCACAATGAAGAAAATAATAAGAAAATAAAGAAAAATAGACAATGAATATGAAACAAAGAAAATACTGAAAAGAAAAGAAAAAGAGACGAGAGGAAAGGAGATGATGAAAAAAGAAAAACGAGAAAAGGAGAAGAAAAAACGATTAGAAAGATAAAAAAAAGATAAAAAAGAAAATAAATGAAAAGAAAAGACAAATAAAGAAAAGACAACAATTGAAAGAAAAACAAAGAAAAGGAAAACATTAAAAAAAGAAAAAAGCAGAAAATCAGAGGTAAGTATATAATGAAAGATAATAACAATAATAATAATAATAATAATAATAATAATAATAATAATAATAATAATAATAATAATAATAATAATAATAATAATAATAATAAATAAAAACAAAACTAGAAACAAAACAAAAAAAAACAAGAACCCCCACACAACGCGTAACATCAAAAAATAATAATAATAAAAATAATAATAATAAAAAAAAAAAAACTACCACCATGAACAACACAATTTCTAATAACGCAAAAGTGTGTCAAGCAAATAAGTGGAAATTTCCGTCATCTTGCTGAGTCATGGAGGGAGGGAGGGAGCGAGAGAGGGAGAGAGAGGGAGGGATGGAAGGGAAGGTAGGTAGGGAAGGTAGGAGGGAGGGAGGGAGGGAGCGAGAGAGGGAGAGAGAGGGAGGGATGGGAGGGAAGGTAGGTAGGGAAGGTAGGAGGGATGGAGGGAGGGAACGTGAAGGAAGGAAGGAAGGAAGGAAGGAAGGTAGAAGAGAGAGGTGAGAGGTTGGAGGAAGTCACAATCATTAATATACTGCTGGTCATGCTTGGTAAGAGGGGAGGAGGAGGAGGAGGAGGAGGAGGAGGAGGAAGCGTGGAAACATGAAGGTGCTAGCAACATGGAACCTGTTTGCATTTATCGAGGCTGCGTAAAGATATCTCTCTGCTCAATCACCTTACTTTAATCGGGAGAGAGTTATTCATGGTTAAATAGTATAGTTTGGACCTCGAAAGAACTTACTATGATTAGCACTATTAAACTTTCATGGGTGTTTGAAGGCCTGTATCATTTATTTCGATGTCTTGAATCGGTCTTTATTTACGAATAGATAAGTTCAATGGTTAATTAATATAGTTTGGACCTCGAAAGAACTTACTATGATTACCACTATTAAACTTTCATGGGTGTTTGAAGGACTGTATCATCTATTTCGATGTCTTGAATCGGTCTTTCTTTACGAATAGATAAGTTCAATGGTTAATTAATATAGTTTGGACCTCGAAAGACCTTGCTATGATTACCACTATTAAACTTTCATAGGTGTCTGAAGGCCTGTATCATTTATTTCGCTGTCTTGAATCGGCCTTTTTTTTACGAATAGATAAGTTCATGGACGGTGATGTTAAGTGGGGTTAGGTTCACAGGAGCCGCCTTGTACAGACCTACCGGCCTCTTGCAGACTCCTTACGTTCTTATGTTCTTATGTCTTATTTCTTCCTCTTTTTCCTTTTTCGCCTTTCCTGTCTTTCTTTTTGATGTTTTCCTTTCCTTTCCTTTTTTCTTAACTTTTCTTTTTTTTCTATTCGTTTCTTTTCTGGTCTCTTCTTTTCTTCTCTTTTCTCTTTTCTTTCTTCCAACGTAAAGAAATCTGCGTTACATCACTTTACTTGAATCAGCAAAAAGTTATTCATAGTTACCGAGTTAGTGTCTTATTTCTTCATTTTTATCCTTTTTCGCCTTTCCTATCTCTCTTTTTTATGTTTTCCTTTCCTTTCCTTTTTTCTTAACTTTCCTGTTTTCTATTCGTTTCTTTTCTGGTCTCTGCTTTTCTTCTCTTTTCTCTTTTCTTTCTTCCAACGTAAAGAAATCTGCGCAACATCACTTTACTTGAATCAGCAAAGAGTTATACATAGTTACCGGGTCAGTGTGGACCTCGAAAAAGCTTATAGTGATTGGCGCTGTATAACCTTGTATGGGTATTTGAAGACCTGTGTCATATATCTTGGCAGTCATCTTTTTTTCCATCTTTTTTAACGACTGCGGTGCTTAAGTCTCTCCTCATGCCGCTGTTTGTGTCCTTAGCGACGATGATATTAGCTTCGTGATGCGTGTGAATGGGGGAGGAGGAGGTAATGAGAGTGTGAGGGAGGAAGAAGTGAAGGAAGAGGAAGAGGAAAGAAAAGGCGTTGGGGAGGGTCAAGGAAGGCGAGAAAAACTGAGGAGGAGGAGGAGAAAACTTGTTACTAAAATTTGGGAGAGGAAGAAATTAAAAAGACTGGGAGATAAGAGAGACGAGGAGGGGAGAGGAAGGGGAGGAGGGGGTGACGTTTTGATGAGAAGGGGGAGATTAAAAGGCAGGAGGAGGAGGAGGAGGAAAAGGAGTAGAAGGAGGAGGAAGAGGAGGAGGAGGAGGACCAAGGACGAGCTCTTTCATTTTATAGTCAAAAAGAAGAGGAAGAGAGAGTGGGAGATACGGAGAGAGATGGAGAGAGGGAGGAGGGAGAGGAGGGAAGGTTTTGAGCGTGAGGGAAAGGAAAGGTGAGATGCGGAAAGTGAGAGTGGAGGAGGAGAGGGAGGGAGAGGAGGAGAGAGGGAGGAGGAGAAGGAAAAAAAGAGGATGAGAGGGAGAAATATTACAGAAACTTTTCCTCCTCCTCCTCCTCCTCCTCCTCCTACTCTGCTATTAGTGATTGATTACCCACATGACAGCAACAGAATTCTTAGTCACCAAATTTGTGAGTAATGGTGTTATGGCCCCAGTGTGTGTGTGTGTGTGTGTGTGTGTGTGTGTGTGTGTGTGTGTGTATGTGTGTGTGTGAGTGTGTGTGTGTGTGTGCTGATGTTTGCTATG
The DNA here is from genome assembly GCF_024679095.1 of Eriocheir sinensis. Lineage (NCBI taxonomy): Eukaryota > Metazoa > Arthropoda > Malacostraca > Decapoda > Varunidae > Eriocheir > Eriocheir sinensis. The sequence continues at coordinate 16,652,582 of NC_066544.1, forward strand.
TTGCTTTGTTATGTAAAGTTTCTGTTCCACTTCTTCTTGGCTCTCTACTTTAAATTAAAAAGACATCCCATCTTTTTTCCGTCAATTTTCCTCTGCACGGTTTTGCTCAGTTTTGTTATGTTTGCTGTGGTGTTTTGTTGAGTCGTAATCTTTTGTTCCTGGCTCCCTACTCTACTATATAAAAACAATCCACCTATTTCCCCCGGCGCGGTGCCCTCCAGGAAGCCTTGGTGATCTAGCGTGTTCACTGCAGCGCCCTCAGGCAAACAGTGACGGGAGAGTTTTTTGCTGTTTGCTCCTCCGGGAAGGCTACAGCAAACAGGAGCGAAGGTGAGGTAATCATGGTCATCAGAAGCGCTGTGACGAAAACTGAAATTATGGACTTGGTTAGGGAAGATAAAAATACACTTCCCTTTCTCTTCTATTTCCTCCTCCACCTTTTTTTTCTCCTCCGAGCCCTTTTTAACCCTTTTTTATACTCCTTTTTGTTCCACTTAAATCTCTCTCTCTCTCTCTCTCTCTCTCTATTTGTTCTATTTCTCTTTTTATCTTGTTCTCCTCACGATTCTCTTCCATCTTTTTCAACCTCCTTCTTCTCCCTCTCCTTTGACCTTCTCCTCTTTTCTATTTTTTTTTTCTCCTCCCTGTTTCTACTTTCTTGTCCATTGTCTTCTTGTCTTTTAAACCTTCTTCTTCTTCTGCTGTTTCTTCACCTGTTTCACTTTTTCTTTCTCTCTCTCTTCTATTCTCTTTCTTCTTGTTTTCTGTTTCTTATACTCTTCTTACGATTCTATTCCCATTTTACATATTCCTTCTCCTTCTGCCTTTCTTTTTCTTCTCTCCTCTCCTTCTGTATGCATTTATCTCCTCTAATCTCTTTCTTCTCCTTTCTTTCTATTTCTACTCTTCTTTCCATTTTATTCCCATTTATTATTACTCCTTCTTCAGTATTTCCATCTCCCTCTTTCGTTCAGCATCTCTCCTTCCCTTCTCTCTTTCTATATCTGCTTTCCTATTCTAATTCCTTTCTCCTATTTTTTTCTGCTTCTCTATTTTTCTTAACGTTTCCTTCCCATTTATCGCATCTTTTTTCTGCTTTTCCATTTCCCTTTCTTTATCAGCATTTCTTCTCTTCCCTATTTTAATCCTTCTTCCACCTTCTGACGTCCATAAACATTTTTTCTTCTTTCTACCCTTCGTACTGCTCTTCCCCTCTATATTACTTATTTTTTCCTTTCCATCTCTCTCTTTAACAGCATCTCTCCTTTTCTTCTCTCTTCCAATATCTCCATCTATACTGTTCCTCTTCCTCCCTTTATCATTACCAGCTTCTCCAATTATTCCTTTCTGTCTTCTCCTCTCCTCTCCTTTTATCCATCTCTCCCGTTTCAAAGACAATGAGAGAAAAGAGGCAAACTTTTTTTTTCAATTTTTTCTTACAGTCAATTCCTCTTTCTATATGTATTGCCATTAAATATTATCGAGCATCTATAATCTTAAGTGTGTAAATGTGTGTGTGTGTGTGTGTGTGTGTGTGTGTGTGTGTGTGTGTGTGTGTGTGTGTGTGTGTGTGTGTGTGTGTGTGTGTGTCTCTCTCTCTCTCTCTCTCTCTCTCTCTCTCTCTCTCTCTCTTTTTTATTTAAACATAGGCACATGTATAATATTTACATACCCAAAGGTGCACTGTCGTGTACTGCCTATTCAAAGTGCAGAATAAAATCTATATAAAAAAATAACTACACAAACTATAAAATAAATATATATATACAATAAAAAAATAAAAATAAACATACAATACAGAATATATGTGAGCGCACTGCACACTACACTCGTGTCACTGCTCCACCACGAGTGTCAGTGGGGTGGGGAGTGAGCCCCTCCAGTGGTGGGCCGACAGTTTTATTTTTTGGGTGTTCATCTCCCGGATGTTTGGTATACAGGCCGTGAACATGTTCCACATCCGGCAGACTCTTCCCGAAAAGGTGCGCTGGTGCTGGCTGGTACGGGAACACGGCACCTCCACTGCGTCACCACGGGATAGCACCGTTCTCGTGTCCCGCGTGGTGACTCTCGGAGGTTGGCGTAAGCCCACCAGATGTGGCACTCCCTGCACTTGTGCCTTATGTAACACCACAAGAGCAGCTACGTCCCTGCGGTGTTCCAAGGAGTCGACGGAGCTGAGAGTTTCCTGCCCGGTTGGGGGGTCTGCCGCATCCACCAGTCGCAGTGCCCGTCTCTGGATGGCGTCGAGTCTCCCGCTGTGCGAGGCAGCACACGACATCCAAGAGAGGGCAGCGTACTCCAGGTAAGGCCGTATCTGGGCCTTGTAGAGCAACAGCCTCCCTTTTTTGTCGAGGAAGCTGGCCACCTTCGCAGGCAGGAGACTCTGTGGGAGGCCTTTGGGCAATGTGTTTGATGTGGCTGTCAAACCGTAGCCCTCGATCCACTTCCACTCCCAGAATCTTGACGGATTCCTGGAGTGGGAGGGGGACGCCACCAAAGCTTAGCTTCCCCTCCACTGCTGGCCCGGCAGTGGGGGATCGAGAGACCACCATTGCCTGGGTCTTCTCTGGAGCAAAGGTCACCTGCCAGCGGGTACCCCACTCCTGTAGCACCTTCAGCTGCTGATTGACCTCGTCAGCAGCTCGCCCACAGTCTTGTCTGGGGTAGGTGCAGGAGAGAGTGCAGTCATCAGCGTAAGCTGAGACTGCTGGCAGCTGCCGGAGAAGGTCGTCCACATATATGTTCCACAGAACTGGCCCTAGCACTGAGCCCTGTGGCACTGATGCCTCCACTGGCAAGGGGTCGGACGTCTGCCCGTTGACGACAACCTGGAGGGTCCTTCCTTCTCTCTCTCTCTCTCTCTCTCTCTCTCTCTCTCTCTCTCTCTCTCTCTCTCTCTCTCTCTCTCTCTCTCTCTCTCTCTCTCTCTCTCTCTCTCTCTCTTTTTTTAATCAAGGGTATAGTACGAAGAGGAAGTGGGTTAGTGGTGAAGGTACAGGTGGGGAATAGGAAAGACAGTAGGAGTGTACAGTTGTATGGTGTAGGTTCGTTAGTTGTTCTGGTGTAGTTATTGTTTATCGGGCACCTTATTTGTATACCCCCGGCGTGCTGGGGGGGGGGGGGTTGAATTGTTTGTTTGTAGAGAGCTAAGCTAATCTATGGCGTAACTTGTGTGAAGTGAAGTGCTCTCTCTCACTCTCTCGCTCGCTCTCTCTCTTATAATCTCGTTTCATTCACGGTCTATTGGTTTCATTTTTTCTCACTTTCACTTCGCCCATCTGTCTGTCTCTCTTCCAATTGTCTTCAGTGTGTGTGTGTGTGTGTGTGTGTGTGTGTGGAAAACTACCAGAACTCACCTATTGATGACCCCCCTCCCCCCTCCTCCATCTCTCTCTCTCTCTCTCTCTCTCTCTCTCTCTCTCTCTCTCTCTCTCTCTCTCTCTCTCTCTCTCTCTCTCTCTCTCTCTTAACCTTGCAACATAAAAAAACAGAAGAAAAAATCGAGACTTGCCAACGTCACCATCACCACCACCGTCACCACCACCACCACCACATCTACTAGATCATCACCACCATTATCACCACCATCACCACCATCACCACCACCACTACCTAGCCACTGAATAAACAGTTACCAACAAGTCATGCTCAACCACCGAGGGAGAGAGAGGGAGAGAGGAAGGGAGTAAAGGGAGAGGGAGAGGAAGGGAGGATGGTAGAGGGGAAGAACTTGAGGGAAGGAGAGGGGAGGGAGATGGAGAGAGGGAGGGAAGGGAGGGAAGGGAGGGAAGGTACCTTGACAAATCTGTAAAGTCATTCTTGAACAAGTTTATTTATTTTTTTATGTATATTCGTGAAATAAGACTCATTGCAGGCGGAGAGAGAGAGAGAGAGAGAGAGAGAGAGAGAGAGAGAGAGAGAGAAAGGATGGGGGAGGCGATTTCGTCGTGGTCGTAGTTGGTGGTTTGATGTAAAAAAAATGAATAAGGAAAAGCAACAGCTGATGAAAGACACCCATCACGACCTGTTTTAGTGTTGCTTCACGCCGAGACCAAATTTCAGAAGTAATCCAATTTCGTATACCTTTTTTTCCTTTTTTATTTTGCTTTTTCCTGGTAAATTGTCAACAACTATATTACCACAGCTGCCACTACTACTCCACTACTACTATTACTACTACTACTACTACTACTACTACTACTACTACTACTACTACTACTACTACTACCTTAGTCTCTTCATTGCCTTCTTTCTCTTCCTCCAATTTCCTCTTCTTTCTTTATTTCTCTTTCTCCTCCTCCTCCTCCTCCTCCTCCTACTACTACTACTACTACTACTACTACTACTGTTTTCTCCTGCCACAAGGACAAAGGCCAAGGGCTGCAACACAAACAAGGGAAAAAAAGACGAATAGGAAAGGAATTTAACCCCAAAAGAATAGAAAAGAAAAAGAAATTAGTTAGCAAGGCGAGCTGGTGTTTCTCTATCCACAACTGCTACAACTACTGCTACTACTACTACTACTACTACTACTACTAATTCCACAACTACTACTACTACTACTACTACTACTACTAAAGCTACCAGATTATACTAACACCTCCACCCATAGTAGTAGTAGTAGTAGTAGTAGTAGTAGTAGTATTCTGAAACACCATAAGGAAAATATCTGTAAAATTCTCTCTGTATAAAAAAAAGAACATCACAAAAAAATAGTGAATTAAAATTTCTCGATCATGTTTCGTTTCCATAAAAAAAAAAAAGAATGGAAGGAGGGAAAAAAAGAACAAAGTGGAAGGAAGGAAAAAAAAACAACAGAATGAAAGGAAGGAAAAAAAAAACATACAAAACCTTTTAAAACGTTCGACTTCGCGCAATTAAATACGGTAAAAAACACTCTAAAGCAGTGTTGCCAAATTGTCGTACTTTGAACATTACATTTATCATTTTTAGGCTCCAAGATTGTCGTAACCACACAAATAACGATAGAAAATTAAAGTTATCGTTAAAACGGCTGAATAGAGATGGTTATCGTTCTTTTTGCTAGAGTTATCGGTCAGAAACTTCGAAAATGCAATGCGATAAGTACGATAATTTGGAAACGCTGCTCTAAAGGCGATACTATTGTTACTATTATTATTGTTACTATTATTATTGTTACTATTATTATTGTTGGACGCGGAATCATTTCACCACCGGGCAAGACTTTCATTTTCAGGAGGGGAGGAAAAAACATGACAAAACAAAAAGAAAACAATGAAATAAAAAAGATCAGGAATAAAAGAAAAAAACAATAAAACAAATCTAAAGAATTGTGAAACGGAAATGGAAACGGAAATAAAACAAAAAGAAAACAAGAAAAAAGATAAAGAATTGTGAAACGGAAATAGAAACGGAAATAAAACAAAAAGAAAACAAGAAAAAAGATAAAGAATTGGGAGACGGAAATGGAAACGGAAATAAAACAAAAAGAAAACAAGAAAATAGATAAAGAATTGTGAAACGGAAATGGAAACGGAAATAAAACAAAAAGAAAACAAAAAAAAAGATAAAGAATTGGGAGACGGAAATGGAAACGGAAATAAAACAAAAAGAAAACAAGGAAAAAGATAAAGAATTGTGAAACGGAAATGGAAACGGAAATAAAACAAAAAGAAAACAAGAAAAAAGATAAAGAATTGGGAGACGGAAATGGAAACGGAAATAAAACAAAAAGAAAACAAGAAAAAAGATAAAGAATTGGGAGACGGAAACGGAAATAAAAAAAATATAAAAGATTAGGAATTTGGAAACGGAAATGGAAACAGAAATAAAACAAAAAGAAAACAATAAAAAGATAAAGAATTGGGAGACGAAAACGGAAACGGAAATAAAAACAAAAAAAGAAAAGAAAAAAAAGCTAAGGAATTGGGAAACGGAAACGGAGATGAAACAAAAAATAAAACAATAAAATAAAATAAATAATTAAATTGGATTGGTGGATAAAATTAACGTAAGAAATCTATTACCAAATTTTCAGAAGAGAAGGAAAAACAAAACAAAACGAAAAATAAATAAATAAATAAACGGAAATAAAAAACAAATAAATAAATAAATAAAAAAGCGAAAAACGAAAAAATAATAAAGTAAAAAATAAACAGAAAACGGAGATGAAACAAAAAAAGAAAACAATCAAATAAAATAAAATAAGGAATTGGTTTGGTGGATAAAATTAACTTAACAAATCTATTACCTAATCTTTCCTCATTTTTTTTCTTTTTTTTCTTTTACAACAAAGGAGGCAGCTCAAGGGCACAAAAAGAAAAGAAAACAACAATAAAAAAAAGCCCGCTACTCGCTCCTCCCAAAATTGCTCTCTCCCTCTACCCTTTCTCCTCCTCTCCCCCCCTTCACCTTTTCTTTTCCTCATTTTCACCTCCTTTCTTTCAGTGGAATAAGGAATCATGGAGAAAAAAAAAAAAAAAAAGAAACAACGGGAGGAAAAGAGAAAGAAAATATGACAGTAGGAAATAATGAATGCATGAAGGAAAGAATAAAAAATGGGAAATGAGTAAGAAATAAAGATTGGAATAGAAAAATAATTAAGAGAAGGAGAATAAATTATGAAAAGAGGAAATGAGGAAGAGGAATGAGAGAAGGAAAGGCAAATAAATGAAAATAGAGAGGAAGGAAGAAAGAGGGAAGGAAGGAGCTGATAAATTTCCCTACATTTCTCTCTCTCTCTCTCTCTCTCTCTCTCTCTCTCTCTCTCTCTCTCTCTCTCTCTCTCTCTCACGAATTATTTATTTTTATGAGGAATCGTGTTTTATTACCTTCCCGCACAATAAGGAAGAGGAAGAGGAAGAGGAGGAGGAGGAGGAGGAGGAGGAGGAGGAGGAGGAGGAGGAGGAGGAAGAAGAAGAGGAGGAGGAGGAGGAGGAGGAAAAATAAGAAAGAAAACTGAATGAAAATTATGGAGTTAGATAATGAAAGAAGAAAAAACATTAAAAAAAAATGAAGAAGAAATGAAGAAGATAAAGAAGACGCAAAAAAAGAAAAGAAGAAGAGGAGGAGGAGGAGGAGGAGGAGGAGGAAGACGAGGAAGAGTCAAAATATTAGTAAAAAACTTGAGATCTATTTTTCACTGCATATTTTAAAACCAGGAAAACTGTTTACGATGACAATATTTTCTTTCTTTATTTTCTTTTTTTCTCGATCATTCTCTTCATTCTCATTTTTCTTTTTTTCTTTTTTTTTTTGTTAAGATATTCAAGCTCTTTTACACCTTGTTTTAAAATTGTCTTCTTCCGTCTTCCGTTTTTTTTTTCTTTTACTTGTTCATTCTTTTGTTTTTATTCTTATTTTCTTTCTTACTCTTCTTCTTTTTCTTACTCTAATTGCGTTACTTGATTTTCTTCTCTTTCTTCTACTTCTTTTCCTTCTTCTTTTCTTCTTCTTTTTCCTCTTCTTCTGCTCCCAATTTATTTTTCTTCTTCCTCCTTTCATTCTTCTCAGTAATTCCTCTCACCTCTTCTCTTCTGAACTGATGCCTCCTCCTCCTCCTCCTCCTCCTCCTCCTTATTCCTCTTCTTACTTCCTTCTCCCTTTGTTCCTTTGTTCTTTTGTTTGTTTTTGTTTGTTTTTTCTTGTTTGTCTTCTTAACTTTAGACATTCAAGGCTTCCGCACAAGACTGAACAGTAGTAGTAGTAGTAGTAGTAGTAGTAGTAGTAGTAGGAGGAGGAGGAAGAGGAAGAAGAAGAAGAAGAAGAGGAGGAGGAGGAGAAGGAAGACAGCATTTGCATCATTGGTGATAATAATAGATAAATATATTGATAGATAGATAGACAGATAGATGGATAGATAGATAGATAGATAGACAAATATAGACAGATAGATAGATAGATAGGAGAGAGAGAGAGAGAGAAGACCCACGAAATTGACCCTTCTCTCCATCTCCTCCTTTCCCAGAACCTGTCACCTCTCCTCCCACTTGAAGAAAGAGAGAGAGAAGGAGAGAGAAGAAGAAGAAAGAAAAGGGAAAACCAAAGAAAAAAAAAGTAAATGTAAATTGACGTCAATCCGCTACTGTGTGTGTGTGTGTGTGTGTGTGTGTGTGTGTGTGTGTGTGTGTGTGTGTGTGTGTGTGTGTGTGTGTGTGTGTGTGTGTGTGTGTGTGTGTGTGTGTGTGTGTGTGTGTGTGTGTGTGTGTGTGTGTGTGTTAGTGTGTGTGTGTGTGTGTGTGTGTGTGTGTGTGTGTGTGTGTGTGTGTGTGTGTGTGTGTGTGTGTGTGTGTGTGTGTGTGTGTGTGTGTGAGTGCGTGTGTTGGTATTGCGGTAAAAAAAAATGTTGGTTTAGCAAAATCGAGCCTTATTAGCACTGTTGCCATCCTCCTCCTCCTCCTCCTCCTCCTCCTCCTCCTCCTCTTCCTCCTTCCTTCCCTTTTTCTCCCTTAATTCCTCCTTCCAGCTATCCCTCCTCCTTTATTTTCCCCTTTCCTCCCTTCTCCCTTTCTTCCTTCCCTTCTCTCCAACACCATCTTTCTACCTCCCTCCTCCTCCCTTCTTTCTCTCCCTAATATTCCTCCTTCCTCCCTCTCCATCTTTCTCCCTCTTCCTCCTTCTCTTCCCTCTCTCCTTCCTTCCCTGCTACTCCATCCCTCTTCTCTCCCACCCCACATTTCTGCCTTCTCCCTTACCTCCCTCTTCCTCCTTCTCCCTCTTTCTCCCTCTCTTCCCTTCCCTCCTCCCTTCCTTGTTACTCAATCCATTCCTTCTTTACTCGGTTTTCCATTTCCATTCTTCTTCCCTTCGCCATCTTCCTCCCTCCTCCTCCCCACTTTCCCTCCCTCCCTTCTCTCCCTCTCCCCCCCCTCTCCCTCTTTCCCCCTTCAAGTGTTCCTGGTATTGCACTCTTGACTTCTGCCTTTGTCCTTCCTGGTTTTGTGTATTTAGGTGACTGGAAATCAACTACTCCCTTACACCCCCTCCCCCCACCCCCTTAACCCCACCCCCTCCCTTCATCTCCTCTCCCCCTTCCCCCAACTCTCCCTTCATCACCCCTCCCCTTCATCACCCCTCCCCTTCATCTCCTCTCCCCCTTCCCCCATCTCTCCCTTCATCACCCCTCCCCTTCATCACCCCTCCCCTTTATCACCCCTCCCCTTCATCTCCTCTCCCCCTTCCCCCATCTCTCCCTTCATCACCTCTCCCTTCCCCCCAAAACATGCATTCCTTTCCCCCCTCACCCCTCCATCACCTTCTCCCCTCATCACCTTTCCTCCCTTATCCGTCTCCCATGTCCCCCTCTCCCACCTCTTCATCACCCCCTTATCCTCCTCTCCCCTCATCACCTAATCTCCCTTCCCCCCAAAATATGCATTTCTATCCTCCCTCACCCCCTTCATCACCTTTCCTCCTTATCCTTCTCCTCTTCCCCTCTCCCCCTCTTCATCACCCCTTATCCTCCTCTCCCCTCATCACCTAATCTCCCTTCCCAAAAAAATATGCATTCCTATCCTTCCTCACCCCCCTTCATCACCTTTCCTCCCTTATCCTTCTCCTTCTTCCCCCTCTCCCCCCTCTTCATCACCCCTTATCCTCCTCTCCCCTCATCACCTAATCTCCCTTCCCCCCCAAACTATGCATTCCTATCTTCCCTCTCCCCTCATTTTCTCTCCCTTATCCTTTTCCCCATTGTCCTTCTCTTCCTATTTCTCTCCCCTTTCACTTCAACCTTAAATGCCTTTCCTCCCTCACTCCCTTCACCTCCCCCTTTTATCTCCCTTATCATTATCTCTCCCTTCCCCCTTATTCTTCTCCCCCTCTTCTCCTTTACCTCTAAATACCTGTTATCCCATTATCTTCTCTCCCTTATTTTTATTCTTTTCCCTTATGCGCATTTCTCCTCCCTTCTCCCTTATTTCCTCATACGACCATCTCCCTTCCCCCTCTCACCCTCTGCCGTTTTGGTTTCCTCGTTCTCTCCCTTCCCTTTCCTTACCTCCCTCCCCTATCCCTTTCCTCTCCCTTCTCCTCCTCTTCTCCCTACGTATCCCTTTGTTTTATCTCCTCCTCCTCCTCCTCCTCCTCTTCCTCCTTTATCATCCTTGTTCCATACCCTTCATCCACCTTCGTATCGCTATGCTTCTTATTCTCCTCCTCTTCCTCTATCTCTTCTTTATCCTCTTCTCTCTTATCCCTCCTTCTCCTCCTTCAGTTCCACCTCCCTAACCTGTTCCTCCTACTCCCCTTCCTCCTCCTCCTGCTCCTGCTGCTCCTTCGTCGCCCCCCTCAAGCAAACAGAGGAGCGGGGGCGAGGCAAAATGTGGGAGGGTTGGGCTGGTATATATGTGGGTGCGTGAGGACAGTCAGGACAAGACGAAGAGAACTCCAACACAGCGAAGACAATCATGGTAAGTGAGCTCCTGAGTTGAGTTTTTAGTTGGTTAAGAAGGATAACATTGTAAGGTAGCTGAGTTGAGTTAGTAAGAGATACGTGGTTGATTGGTTGAAGGACAAGACGAAGAGAACTCCAACACAGCGAAGACAATCATGGTAAGTGAGTTCCTGAGTTGAGTTTTTAGTTGGTTAAGAAGGATAACATTGTAAGGTAGCTGAGTTGAGTTAATAAGAGATACGTGGTTGATTGGTTGAAGGACAAGACGAAGAGAACTCCAACACAGCGAAGACAATCATGATAAGTGAGCTCCTGCGTTGAGTTTTTAGTTGGTTAAGAAGGATAACATTGTAAGGTAGCTGAGTTGAGTTAATTAGAGATAAGTGATTGATTGGTTGAAGGACAAGACGAAGAGAACTCCAACACAGCGAAGACAATCATGGTAAGTGAGCTCCTGCGTTGAGTTTTTAGTTGGTTAAGGGTAATATTGTAAGTGAGTTGAGTTGAGTTAATTAGAGATACGTGGTTGATTGGTTGTGGCATGATGTCAGAGCGCCGCAACTACTGTAGAGAGACACATTCAAGAGGAGAGTATCAGGACACCTCTCCACACGAATTTGACCTATTTTCTGGCATTTCGTTTCTTTTATCAATTGTTCTGAGCAGTGTTTAGAGGGCCTTTTCGTTGTTGTTTATATTTTTTGCCCTTGAGCTGCCTCCTCTGCTGTAAAAAAAGATAGAAAAGAGAACACACCGCTCGCTTAGTCAAGTTAATAAGAGATAGCAAGGAGATAGGAAGCGAGAACTGTGGGTTCTCCCCATTCCTCCTTATTCCTCTCCCCCTCTTCTCCCTCACCTCTAAATACCTGTTCTCCCATTATCTTCTCTCCCTTATCTTTATTCTTCTCCCTTATACACATTTCTCCTCCCTTCTCCCTTATTTCCTCATACGACCATATCCCTTCTCCCTTATTTCCTCATACGACCATATCCCTTCTCCCTTATTTCCTCATACGACCATATCCCTTCTCCCTTATTTCCTCATACGACCATATCCCTTCTCCCTTATTTCCTCATACGACCATATCCCTTCTCCCTTATTTCCTCATACGACCATATCCCTTCTCCCTTATTTCCTCATACGACCATATCCCTTCTCCCTTATTTCCTCATACGACCATATCCCTTCTCCCTTCTCACCCTCTGCTGTTCTCGTTTCCCCGTTCTCTCCCTTCCCTTCCCTTACCTCCCTCCCTCCCTTATCCTTTTCCTCTCCCTTTCCTCTCTCAAAGAAGGAGGATATTTTGATGGTTAAAAGTAAAAACAGAGTTCTTCCCCTCCACATCAAGAATTATTCATGACCCATCTAACCCCCTCCTCCCTCCTTCCCTTCTGCAGCAGTGGCGCGCGCTCCTCGTACTGGTGCTGGTGGTGGTGCTGGCGGCCTACACCCAAGCCAAGGCCTGCTGCGGCAGCGGGGGCCACGGCCACCACCACGGGGGCGGACACGGCAACCACGGGGGAGGAGCTGGGGGAGGCTTCGGTGGTGGCTTTGGAGGTGGCGGTGGAGGTGGAAGTGGAGGTAAGGAGGAGGAGGAGGAGGAGGAGGAAAGAGTGACATTATAAATGAAGGAATTAAAAATGACCTCACAGATGTATAAAAAAAATAAGGAAAATAGAGCAAAAAAAAAAAAAACAATAATTAAAAAGTAAAAAAAGTGCAGCTAAAAATTGGGCAGATAATAAAAACTTGAAAATGAGAAATGTAAAAAGAGTATGGAAAAAAAGTTTAAAAAAATATTAATTAAATAAGTCAAAACAAATGCAGATAAAAAAAAAAAAACATTATTATTCTAAAGTTCAACGCACCAACACATTTTTTTTCCTTCTTTCTCTCCTTTATTTACTCTGCAGGTGGATTCGGCGGCGGCGCTGGCGGAGGTAAGGAAGGAAGGAGGGAAGGGAGAGAAAGGGAGGGAGAGAAAAGAGGGAGGGAGGGAGGGAGGTAAATTCTAGTGTGGGTTTTTCAGAGAAGCGTCTGTGTTGGTTTAACTGTGGGGGGAGGGGGTAGTGAGGGGGGGTATGGTAGTAGTAGCAGTAGTAGTAGTAGTAGTAGTAGTAGTAGTAGTAGTAGTAATAGTAGTTGTAGTAGAACAAGCAATAGTAGTAGTAGTAGTAGTGGTGGTAATAGTAGTTGTAGTAGTAGAAGCAATAGTAGTAGTAGTAGTAGTAGTAGTAGTAGTAGTAGTAGTAGTAGTAGTAGAAGTAGTAGCAGTAGTAGTAGTAGTAATAGTAGTAGTAGTAGTAGTAGTAGTAGTAGTAGTAGTAGTAGTAGTAGTAGTAGTAGTAGAAGCAATAGTAGTAATAGAAATAACAGTAGTAGTTGTAGTAGTAGTAGTACAAATAATAATACAAGTAATAAAGTAATAAAAATAAGAATAAGAAGGAGGAGGAGGAAGGAAAACAGAACAACAGAGAGGGAAAAAAAAGGGAAAAGAAGGACATGATAGGAAGAAAAATGGGATGAAAAAAGTATGAAAAGAGAGGAAGAAAGAAAGGAAGGAGGAAGAGAGATGGGAAGACAGCAGAAGAGAAGAAGAAGAGAAGAAGGAGGAGGAGGAGAGGAGAAGAGAAGGGAGAGAAAATAGAAGAGAAAAATAGGAAATGGAAAGATTAACAACAACAACAACAACAACAACATTAACTAACACTATCCTTCATTTCCTCCTTCAGGTTGGGGCAAGTAAAGGACTCCAGCCATGACCACCTCCGCATCCTACCGACAAAATCCTGCAGGACCCCTAAACGCGCCTCCTCCTGGACACCCCCAAGCACATCCTATCCTGCCTCCTAAACCTTCTCCTTCTTCATCCTTTTCTTCTTTATCCTTCTTTTCCTTTCCCTTTCTTCTCTTTACGATATAACATGCATTCTTTATCTTTCTTCCTGTCCCACTAATCTTCCTCTTTCTTCCTATCCTCCTCCTCCTCTTCCTCTTCCTCCTTTCCTCTAAATCTCTAACACAAATTCTTCCTCTTATCATTTACCCCTTCTCCTCCTCCTCCTCCTCCTCCTCCTCCTCCTCCTCCTTCTCCTTCTTCTTCATCTTCCTCCTTTATCATTCTTTCTCTCCCTTCTACTTTTATCCTTCCTTCCTTCGTTTCCCGCCACCCAGAGATGAGGACGCTGAAGGATCGAATAGAAGAATCCTAGAATCCTACAACAGACTCCTACGGATGAAAGAGGATCCCTACAGACCTCCTATAAGCCGTCTGTCTGTCTGTCTATTTGTCTGTCTGTTTTTTTATGTAATTGGTTCTTGTTTCGGAATTTTCATTTTTTTGTTTTTTGTATTTTGTCTGTTTTAAATGTCCCTTTTTATTTGTTTGTTTTGTTTTTGATTTCATAATTAATTAAATGGATTGGAGTTGCATTTTCTGGTTTGACTTTTCCATTTTTTATTTCTTTATTTGTTTTGTTTTGTTGAAGTAAATTATGACCCAGAAAAACACACAGTATTTCCATTTTTACTTTCTCCCTTTTTTCTGCTTTTTATTTGCTTATTTGCTTATACGAAAAGAAGATAAAAGAAGTCAAAAGATAAAAGAGAGATAAAAGAAAGGGAGGGAATTAAGGGACGAACGAGAAGTGAAAGAAAAAAAAACTAAGAAAGAAAGATAAGAGAAAAACAGTAAAGGAAGAACAAGAAGGAGGAGGAAGGAGGAAGAAGGATGCAAATAGGAAGGAGAAAAGAAAAAGGGAAAGTAGTGAGCTCAGCGGCTTAAAAAAAAAAAAGAAGGATTGTTGGACATTTCTAGGTACTGTCACGAAGGGTTTACACAGGAGAGGAGGAGGAGGAGGAGGAGGAGGAGGAGGAGGAGGAGGAGGAGGAGGAGGTAGTGGACTAAAAGAAAAGGAGGAAAGTAGACATGAGGTGAGGAGGGGACAGGGGTGAGGGAAGAAGCAGGAGAGGGAGGGAGGTATAGAGAGAGGGAGAGAAATGCAAAGAAAGGGTTGAGGGAAAGGCGAGGGAACGAAGGTGTGCCAAGTACCTATAAATACTGAGAGGTCTTCAAGACGTAAGCATCTCTACCTTGTTCTCCATCCTGATAACATGGTAAGTAAGGACCCTCAACTCTACCCCTCAACTCTAGCCCTCTCTATCAACGTTGCCAGACTGTCGAACTCAGCCGATTATATTTCCCGACTTCCTACCCCTAAACTGTCTTCTGGGCTCCAATAACGAAACTCATTTATAGTTATCGTCAAAAGAGTTAGATTCTGATGTTTCTTGGCAATAGTTATGGGCGTCAGAAACAGGTAAATACTAAGCTCTGAGTACGATAATCTATCTTCCTCTCCTATTAACTTCTCCATCCTCTCTATCTCTCAGCCGTGTTCCAGGCTCTCCTTTCCTAAGACGAAGACGAAAAGTAGTTTACAAGCTGCACCAGGGTTCGAATCCCGACATAGGGAGTAGGCGTGCAACCCACCCAGCTGTTCATCCTTCCTCTCGGGATGGTCAATAAATGGGTGTACCTGGGGAAACCTAGGGAGGGTAGACTGTGGTAACCCGGCCATAGCTATTACTAGGAGCCTGGGGGTGGGGGGGGGGCGCCATAACTAGAACTAGGAGATGTATGCTTTACTTTGTTTTTGGAGTTGATAAGCACAGACATACATTAGTAAAGAAGGAGGCTTGGGATACGAATGTTTGTTATTTACTTCCCCAACTGTCAACACCTCTTCCTAGCCTCCTTATCTTATACCTTCCTACCCTCGTCTCTCCCTACCATTACTGCCTCTCTCTGATCCCTTTCTCTCCTTTCCTCCTATCTCCTTCCCCTCATCTCTCCCTACCATTACTGCCTCTCTCTGATCCCTTTCTCTCCTTTCCTCCTATCTCCTTCCCCTCATCTCTCCCTACCATTACTGCCTCTCTCTGGTCCTTTCCTCTCCTTTCCTCCTATCTCCTTCCCCTCATCTCTCCCTACCATTACTGCCTCTCTCTGGTCCTTTCCTCTCCTTTCCTCCTATCTCCTTCCCCTCATCTCTCCCTACCATTACTGCCTCTCTCTGGTCCCTTTCTCTCCTTTCCTCCTATCTCCTTCCCCTCGTCTCTCTCTACCATTACTGCCTCTCTCTGGTCCCTTCCTCTCCTTTCCTCCTATCTCCTTCCGCTCATCTCTCCCTACCATTACTGCCTTTCTCTGGTCCCTTTCTCTCCTTTCCTCCTATCTCCTTCCCCTCATCTCTCCCTATCATTACTGCCTCTCTCTGGTCCCTTCCTCTCCTTTCCTCCTATCTCCTTCCCCTCATCTCTCTCTACCATGACTGCCTTTCTCTGGTCCCTTCCTCTCCTTTCCTCCTATCTCCTTCCCCTCATCTCTCTCTACCATGACTGCCTCTCTCTGGTCCCTTCCTCTCCTTTCCTCCTATCTCCTTCCCCTCATCTCTCTCTACCATTACTGCCTTTCTCTGATCCCTTTCTCTCCTTTCCTCCTATCTCCTTCCCCTCATCTCTCTCTACCACTATTGCTTCCACTCATCTCCTCCTTTTCTTTCCTCCTTCCTCTTCCTTATCTTCTATTTCTATACCCTTTTTTCCTTCTACTGTTGCTCCCTACCTCCGATCCTCTCCTCTTCTCTCCCCTTTTCCTCCTCTTCTCAACCCCTCTCCACTGTCAGCACCATCCATCTCCACCACCTCTACTCACCAACCACCACCATCACCACTATTCATGACCCCCTCCTCTACCTCCCCTTTCCTCCCTCCATTTCCAGCAGTGGCTACGTGCTCTGGTGATGGTGGTGGTGGTGGTGGTGATGGTGCTGGCAGGTCAGGTCACCGCTAAAGCCTGCTGCGGGGGTCATCACCACGGCGGAGGTCACCACCACGGGGGACACCACGGAGGGCACCACCACGGGGGGCACCACGGGGGACACCACCACGGAGGTCATCACCACGGAGGTCATCACCACGGAGGTCATCATGGTGGATATTTTGGTGGGTAACTTTTACTTTTTATTTTTTTATTTTGCTTTTTTAGTTTTTTTTTTTTTTTCAGTGGGGGAGGGGAAGGTGTGTGTGGGGGTGTATGCATGTATGTGTGTGTGTGTGTGTGTGTGTGTGTGTGTGTGTGTGTGTGTGTGTGTGTGTGTGTGTGTGTGTGTGTGTGTGTGTGTGTGTGTGTGTGTGTGTGTGTGTGTGTTTGCTGGCTGTCTGTTTGCCTGTCTGTCTGTCGGTCTCCCTCTCTTTCTCTCTGTCTATCTATCTATCTATCTATCTATCTCTCCGTCACTCAATTTTCCTTACTTTGAGAGGAAGAAAATTTAGGGGCACAAACAGATTGAAAATAACAGAAAGATCACTCCATAATAATATTTAGGAGCAGACATTCAACATAGCAAAGCAGTAGTATACAGAGATAAGTAAATAAATAAATAAATAAATAAATAAATAAATAAATAAGATAAATAAGATCAATAAGATACAGTATAGGAGCTTCAGATTATAACACTAAGGAGGGACAATTATCTCTATCTCCCAGAATATGATTATAGTTATGCCTCTAATAATAATAATTTGGATATATTTTCTTTCTTCCTTTATTTCAGGTTATGGGAAGTAGAAAGAACCTGACCTAACACAGCGGGCAGGACCTGAGGAAGGGTTATATTAGTCTCTCTCTCTCTCTCTCTCTCTCTCTCTCTCTCTCTCTCTCTCTCTCTCTCTCTCTCTCTCTCTCTCTCTCTCTCTCTCTCTCTCTCGTCGCAGCTGGGTGGACGGGATGAGAAGAACAAAGGATTAAAACAATGGAAAGATACCTTCAGATTCTTTCACTTTCCCATGTCGAGAATTAACAATAATAACAACAGTAATGATGATGATGATGTTTGCAAGATGAAAAAAATAAAATAATGAAACCAATGGAGGAGGAGGAGGAGGAGGAGGAGGAGGAGGGGGGTCAGAAGAAAGAAGAAGAAGAAGAAGAAGAAGAAGAAGAAGAAGAAGAAGAAGAAGAAGAAGAAGAAGAAGAAGAACGGGGGGGAGAGGGAGGGAAGGAGAAGAAGGATGAGGAGGTCTATCTATCCATCTATCTATCTATCTACGTTTGCATAATCCATTTCCTTTTTTACTTCCTTGGATATGCAATTTAACTCTCTCTCTCTCTCTCTCTCTCTCTCTCTCTCTCTCTCTCTCTCTCTCTCTCTCTCTCTCTCTCTCTCTCTCTCTCTCTCTCTCTCTCTCCTCTCTCTCTCTCTCTCTTGCCTTGTAAGTCCTGTCGTTTCCTGGTTATGCATTTTAAGTGGCGGGAACACAAGGAATAAAGAGCAATTCGTCAACTTGTTTCCCATTTTCTGTGACAGGCCAACAATTTCTGCCACATTGTAGGGATGACTCAGGGAAATAAAGTATGACCTTCCTTTCTCGCTCACTCACTGTCTTTACGTCTCTCTTCCTCCCTCTTCCCCCTCCTCCTTCTCCTCCTCCTTCTCTCTCTCCCTCACTCTCCCTTTCAGCACCTACTTTCCAATCCTTCTCTTATCCTTCCTCCTTCTTTATCTCCCTTTTTCCTCCTCCTTCTTCCTCTCTCTGTCTTCTCCTCCTCCTTTTCCTCCCTTATTTTCTTCCCTCCCGTCCTCATCTCCCCCTCTTCTTCCCTTCTTCATCTTTTCTCCTTTCACTTTTCCTTACTCTCCCTTCCATCTTTTTCCTATTCTACCCTTCGTCTACAACCATCTGCTCTCCCTTCCTTCCTTCCTACCTCTCTCTCTCTCTCTCTCTCTCTCTCTCTCTCTCTCTCTCTCTCTCTCTCTCTCTCTCTCTCTCTCTCTCTCTCTCTCTCTCTCTCTCTCTCTCTCTCTCTCTCTCTCTCTCTCTCTCTCTCTCTCTCTCAGCACTCTTTCCTACCTCTGCCTTCAAGCACTTCCATCTCCCCCTTACCTCCCTCCCTCCTCCTCCTCCTCCTCCTCCTCCTTCTCTTATTTCTCACTACAACTCCCATGACCTCACTGGCCCACCTATGACACTCACTCAGACGACTCTCACTTTCCTCTCTCCTTCCTCCTCCTCCCTCCCTCTCCTCTCCCTTCTCCGTCTTACCTAACCCCCAGACCATCAATCAGCTTCACGTAATCGTAAAATATTCGACAAGTGTTGCGGTGGGAATGAAACGCATCGACCCAATTATAGGTGTGTTTCCATTTTTGAAGTGTGTGAGTGCTGGGTTTTTTGTTTTGTTTTATGGCGGGTTTTTGTCTTTTTTTATTATTATTATTGTTATTATTATTAGATGTTGCGTTGTGTTGTTGTTGTTTTTTTTGTTGTTGTTGCCGCATTTGTGAGTTTTTTTATTTTTTTTTATTGTTGTTTATTCGAGGGCTGTTTCCATGTTCATTGTGTTGTCATGTTTATTAGTATATCTTTTAATAACTATCACCGTTGTTTATATTAATGCTGCTTCAATTAAGTGTTTTTTTTCCTTCAATATCTATCTATTTATCTATCTATCAATAACTATCTATCTATCTATCTATCTATTTATCTGTCTACTAACTCGGCGCATGTTTCGAAATAGAAGAAAAAACATAAAAATGCAAAGAAGTGCAAAAAAAGCCAAATTTAGATGAATATGTATAATAAAAATCAACATAACTGTCTCCTTTGCTCAATATCTTTTTTTCCTTTTTTTTGGTGAGAGTAACAAATCGGTCACCGTCTTCGTCCGTGGCGCCTCGAGAACAGCGCTCCGTCACGGCACGTCACCTCCAGTCACGTTTGGCTCGCCGAAGTCACGTGACGGGGCCAAGGGAAGCCAGTCCACCGTCGCCATATTATCGTACTCAGAGCATCAAATTTATCCTTCCTCACATCCTAACCCTCAGTCTTCGCTTCTCTTTTCCCGTCCACCTTCCAACTAACTCTATCACTCTCTCTCTCTTTCCCTCTCTCATAGCTATTGCCAAGAAACACCTGTAATTAACCATTTGACTAATAGCTATATATGAGGCAGTTATCGGGGTGGAGGGGAGAGTTTTGCGGTCGGATATCGGCGAATATGAGCCTGAGTACGACAATCTGGAGCTTGAGTACGACAGTCTGGCAATGTTGGGCGCTACAAGGGCCGAGGCACTCCGATGATGATGATGATGGTGATGATGATGAGAAAAAGAATAAGAATAAAAAATAGGAATGAGAGGAAGAAGAAGAAGAAGAAGAAGAAGAAGAAGAAGAAGAAGAAGAAGAAGAAGAAGAAGAAGAAGAAGAAGAAGAAGAAGAAGAAGAAGAAGAAGAAGAAGAAGAAGAAGAAGAAGAAGAAGAAGAAGAAGAAGAAAAAGAAGAAAAAGAAGAAGAAGAAGAAGGAAAATATGATGATACTAAAAAGGTACAAGAATAAGAAGAACAAGAAAATTAATAAAAAAATTTGAATAAGAACAAAGAAGAATGATGATAAGAAGAATGAATAATGAAAAGCGTGTTAATATTTTTTTGTTATGTATATTTCTATCATTTATTTTTTGTCTGTTCGTACGTTTGTTGCATGGAAAATTAGTTAGCTAGATAGTTAATTAATTAGTATTCTCTCTCTCTCTCTCTCTCTCTCTCTCTCTCTCTCTCTCTCTCTCTCTCTCTCTCTCTCTCTCTCTCTCTCTCTCTCTCTCTCTCACCACATACTCTCTCTTTCCATTTCTGTTTCTTCTCGTTCTTCAAGTCATTTCCTTTCATGGTCATTTCTCTCTCACTCTCACTCTCTCTCTCTCTCTCTCTCTCTCTCTCTCTCTCTCTCTCTCTCTCTCTCTCTCTCTCTCTCTCTCTCTCCTCTCTCCCTCCTCTCTCCCTCTCTCTCTCCTTCACCTCTTATCCTTCCTCACATCCTTACCCTCATTCTTCCTTCTCTCTTCCCTTCCACCTTCTAACTCTCTCTCTCTCTCTTTCCCTCTCTCATTTCCACTTTCTCTCTCTTACCACCTCTCCTGTTCTCCCTCTATTATCTCTCTCTCTCTCTCTCTCTCTCTCTCTCTCTCTCTCTCTCTCTCTCTCTCTCTCTCTCTCTCTCTCTCTCTCTCTCTCTCTCTCTCTCTCTCTCTCTCTCTCTCTCTCTCTCTCTCTCACACACCTCTTTTCTTTCTTTACTCCTTCTACTTCATTCTAAACCCTCTCTCTCTCTCTCTCTCTCTCTCTCTCTCTCTCTCTCTCTCTCTCTCTCTCTCTCTCTCTCTCTCTCTCTCTCTCTCTCTCTCTCTCTCTCTCTCTCTCTCTCTCTCTCTCTCTCTCTCATTTCTCCCTCCCTCAGTATCTTTAACTCCCTTTTATTCCTCATTCATAACTTTTTCCCTCTCCTTCATTCCCTTATTCACTCATTCCTTCACTTCTCCCTCACCTCTCCTTCATCTCTCTCCTTCTCTCTGTTTCTTCACCTCACTGAATTTCTTCATTCTTTTACCTCTCCCTCTCTTCCTTATTCACTCCTACCCTCCCTTCCGCCCTCCCGCCCTCTCTCCCCCACTCTCCTCAGTCGTGCCAGAAAAGGTTACACTTGAAGCAAAAAAAAAAAAAAAAAAAAAAACGAAGAAAAAACATCAGAATGAGCACAAACACGTACAAACACGTTTATCATTCAAAAGGGAAGAAAAAAGGAAATGTTTGTGTGTGTGTGTGTGTGTGTGTGTGTGTGTGTGTGTGTGTGTGTGTGTGTGTGTGTGTGTGTTTGTTTTTTTGGCGTTCAGTGAATTCGCGTAAACAAGCCTGACATTGGTTGAAGTTTACTCTTATATAAATGTTGTTGTTGTTGTTGTTGTTGTTGTTGTTGTTGTTGTTGTTGTTGTTAATACTTCCTGTTTCTCTTCCCTCTATCTCCTCCCTTTTATTTTTTTATCTATTTTTTTACTTTTGTTTTCTTTCTTTTCTATCTTTCTTTTCTCTCTTCTCTCTCTCTCTCTCTCTCTCTCTCTCTCTCTCTCTCTCTCTCTCTCTCTCTCTCTCTCTCTCTCTCTCTGATCCTTCCCTGTATCTGTTTTTCACCGTCATATAAGATTTCTCTCCTCCTCCTCCTCCTCCTCCTCCTCCTCCTCCTCTTCCTCCTCCTCCTCCTCCTCCTCCTCCTCCTCCTCCTTGACTCACTCCTTTTCTCCTTGTCATAGTCAGTGAATCTCTTCCTCCTCATGACCTCTTCTCTCCCTCCATCTTTCCTCCCTCCCTCCCTCCCTCCCTCCCTCTCCCTGTCTCCCTCCCTCCTTCTCCCTTCTTGTTATTCTTTATTCATTACCTTCGCTTGCCTCCTCTCCCTCCTACTTTTTTTCCCTCCCTCCTTCGCTCCTTCCCTCCCTCTCCTTCACTGTTATCTCTTCCATTCCCTACATTTATCTATTTCCCTTCCTTCTTCCCTCTTCTTCTCTCTTATTCTTTTCCAGTCCCTTCTTTTTTCTCCTTTCCTCCCTTCCTTCATCTCCTTCTCTCTCTTTTCCAGTCTCTCCATTTCCTTCCCTTCCCTCCTCTTTTCTTTCTATCCTTCCCCAACTTGCCTTCTTCCCTCCCTCCCTCCCTCCCTTCCCTCCTCTCTATGTTATTATTTTCCAGTGTTTCTTTTGGCCTCCCTTCCCTCCTTCCAGCCTCTGCCCTTGTTAATAATTCCTTCCTAGTTCTCAGTCTCTCCCTTCCTCTCCTTCCCTCCCTCTCCCTCCCTCCTTGTTTGCATGCATCTATCGTAACATCCTTGTCCTTCCCTCTCTCCCCTCCTTCTTCTTCTTTCCACTTCCTTGTTTCTATTTGTTTTCTTTTTCGTCTCCATTCAGTTCCGTCATCACCGAATCATCAAAGTCATCATCACTCCCGACGCAGAGAGTAGGTGTGATGTGGTGATGATGATGATGACGATGATGATAATGATGATGATTTGACTGCTGGTACTACTGATAATGATGATAATGAGGAGGAGGAGGAGGAGGAGGATGGTGATGATGAAGGAGGAGGAGGAGGAGGAGGAGGACCAGGAGAATGAAGAAGAAAATGTACCTACTACTATTCTACTACTACTACCACTACTACTACTACTACTACTACTGTTTCCTTAGAAGGTCGCGCAATGAGGCAATAAGGAAGAACAAAACAGGTTAATTAAACTCGTACAGGCAAGGAAGGATAATAACAATGGCGTAAATCAAATGGACAGGTAAGTGAGTAAGCAAGAAAAGCAGGAAGAGATACATACATACATACGCACACACATACATACATACGCACACACATACATACATACGCACACACATACATACATACGCACATACATACATTCATACATACATAAGGATAAGAAACAGACACATAAATACACACAGCCATAGCACAAGCATATACACAGACAAACACACGCACACAAACAAGCAACAAACGGGGTAACAAGAAAGAAAGACAGGCAGCCAAAGACGCACAAAAACAAACACCGGGAAGAAACAAACACACACAAACACACAATAAACAAAGAAAGAAAAAAAAACACTTAGACTTAACAAACAAACACAGACAGACACAATGAAAGATAAAGATACCACGAGTAATAAATAAAACATAAAAAAAAGGAAAAACGAGAAGCGAAAACAAACAAAAAAGAAGAAGAAAAAACTTAACCCGGAAATAAAATAAACCACACTTAGCTAGGAATAGATTATTAACAAGGCCAGAGGTCGGCTGGAGGGAAGGGAGGGAGGGAAGGAGACATTGAATAATAATAACATAAGAGAGAAGGGAAGGGAGGGAGGGAGGGAAGGGAGGTAAGAGAAAACACTGGAAAAGAATAACATTAGAGAGAAGGGAAGGGAGGGAGGGGAGGGAGGGAAGGGAGGTAAAAAAAAAAAAAACACTGGAAAAGAATAACATGAGAGAGAAGGGAAGGGAGGGAGGGAGGGAGGGAGGGAGGGAAGGGAGGTAAAAAAAAAAAACACTGGAAAAGAATAACATGAGAGAGAAGGGAAGGGAGGGAGGGAGGGAGGGAAGGGAGGTAAAAAAAAAAAAACACTGGAAAAGAATAACATGAAAGAGAAGGACAAGAAAAGAAAAGCACTTCAAAACACACACACACACACACACACACACACACACACACACACACACACACACACACACACAACGGGAAGTAATAATATAAAAGAACATCATGAAAGGAGGAAAAATGATAAAGAAAATAAAAAAGCAAAACAGACAAGGCAGAAAAAAATAATAATAATAATCACATAATAAAATAACTCACACAGAAGTCCACATCATCATCAAGACAAACCACAAAAAAATATAAAAAAATACGAAAAGAAAAAAAACACAGACGAGATAACAAGGAGGAGGAGAGAGAAGAAAAGTATAACACATCATTGAAAAAAACAGACCTATGATCACACTAACCAGAGAGACAGACAGACAGACAGACAGACAGACAGACGATGAGTGAGTAAAATAAAAGGAAACACTGACACAATATCCCTCCCTCCCTCCCTTTCCTTCTCTGTTATCTTTTCTTGTCTCTCCATTTCCCTCCTTCCCTCCCTCCCTCCCTCCCTCCCTCTCCTTCTCTGTTATCTTTTCTTGTCCCTCCATGTCCCTCCCTCCCTCCTTCCCTCCCTCCCTCCTTCCCTCCCTCTCCTTCTCTGTTATCTTTTCTTGTCTCTCCATTTCCCTCCTTCCCTCCTTCCCACGAAAATGAAAAAAAAAAATCAAGAGAAGGAAAAGGGAAAAAAATAAGACAGGGAGGTAAGAAAAAACGGCCCACAGAAAATAACAAAAAAAAAAACAAAGAAAAAAATAACAGACGGAGGTAAGAAAAAAAACGGCCCACAGAAAATAACAAAAAAAAACAAAGAAAAAAATAACAAACAGGGAGGTAAGAAAAAAAACGGCCCACAGAAAAGAACAAAAAAAAAACAAAGAAAATACAACACAAGCATTAACAAGACAAGGAAAACATCATAGAAGGAAAAAGAAAAAAAAATAACAGACAGGGAGAAAAAAAAAGTTCCCAAAAAAAAAGAACAAAAAAAAAAAAGATAACAAAAAAGCACTTTCAAGTCATGGAAATAAAATATCGACCACATCATTAAACAACTACAGGCCGACGATCACACTAACCAGACAGACAGGAAGACAGACGATGAGTGAGTTAAACAAGGCGGCCACAAGGTTTTTTCCGCCGCTCACCCGTTGCAGAGGTAAGGTTAATGGGAGCTTCATGACTGGCGAGTATGATGTCTTGAGTGTCTGCCCCTGACCAAGCTTGCTAACTGACCCTTCCTCCCTCCCTCCTCCCTTCACCCTCCCCGGCCGGCCCTTCCCACGCACATACACACACACGCACGCACTCACACACACAGGTACTTATTCCAGTCCCCCTCCTAATCCATCTGTCTACTTAATTTCGCTACACGCACACACGCACACGCACACACACACATACGCATATCTTACCAGCCTGTGGTCCACTTCAAGCACCCTCACGCACTTACACACGCACACACACACACACACACACACACACGCACACATATACACACACACACACACGCACGCACATCTGAGCAGCCTGTGTCCACTCCAAGCACCTTCACGCACTTGCACACACACACACACACACACACACACACACACACACACACACACACACACACATACACACACACACACACACACACACACACACACACACACAAGCACGCACACTTCCTTTACCCCTGCCATTATACCTTTAAAATGCACGGATACATTAAACACTTTTTTTCTTTACTTTTTCTTTTTTTTTGTCTTGCTCTCCTCCACGCTTACGCCACCGCCCTCCAGTCTTAGTAATGCATGAAGAGGTTTGAACATTTATTTTTTTCTTTAGTCATTTTTTGTGGTGGGTGTTCGGGCCGCGCTCCCTCGCCGCCACAAATCACCGCCCTTAATAATGAACCGTTACTCTCCTTTCGTTTTTCTTATACATTTTTTTCTATCTTTCCGTCCCGTTAGTCGCCTTAACCATCCTATTCTGAATATGCACGGAGTTATTTTTTTCTTTATTTTTTTTTTTTTTTTAGTAGAGCGCCTAGTATTTAGTGTTTTTTTAGAATTTTTAGTATATATTTTTCTGTTTTTTTATATTCCTGCATTTTTAGTAATTCAGTATTTTGCATTAGTATTTCGTGGTAATATTTAGTAGTAGTATTTTTCAGTATTTAGTCTTCAGTATTTTTAGTATTATCAGTATTATTTTTTTTTTGTCTTCCTTCTACCACACTTTTTCATTCTTCCTCTCTCTTCTTTTCCTCCTACTGTGTTATTTTTTTCTTCCCTTATACCCCTTCCTCTTCTTTCTACTTTCTTTTTTATATCCCTTTCGTCTCTTGCTCTTCACACTAAACATGAATCAACGAACAGAAGTATCAGCCAGTCAACTGAAGCAAGGATCGAGCTAAGTAAGCCTTCGCTGTGTGCTTCATGCAAATACGGTCGAGCGCTTGAAGTGAAGGCTGGAAGGATGGATTTATGGGGCGGGGAAGGAAGGCAAAAGGTAAAGGCAAAAGGTACCATGTGGGGAAAAACTGGACCCTGGTAGCTGTCGTGTGTAGGCCGACGGGGCTCTTGTAGTAAGTAACTGTCTATGTCCCAAGGTAAATAGTTAGACAAGGGGAAAAAAATACGAGGAGGAGAAATTAGATACAAGAAACGCATAGACAGATAAATAGATAGATAAACAGTAGACGTAGTAGAGGAAATATGATACTTGTAAAAGACGTATAGATAGATAAAGAGATAGATAGAGATGGATAGACATATAGAGGTAAATAGATAGACAGACAGGTATATATATATGAATAGAAGGATAGATAGCAAGGTATATAAAAAGATAGATATAGAGACGCTGCAAATGAATTGATAGATAAAACAGACAGATAGTAATAAATAGAAAGATATATAGGTAGATTGATAGATATTTAGACTGATAGATAGATAGAAATATACAGAAAGATGAATGGAAGGATAGAGGGAGATGTATAATGCAAAAGATGAATAGAAAAAAACACAGATAGACAGATAGTTTGACATTTAAACAAAGAAAAACAAACAGGTAGATAGATATATGGATACACACACACACACACACACACACACACACACACACACACACACACACACACACACAATAGCAGACACAAACAGACCGTAGCCGAAGCAAAAGTAACCCCAACCTCATTACCTCACACCACAAAATACCAACAGGCCATAAAAAAAATAGTTAAAAAAAATTACAGCCACCGTCCCATTTCTTTTTCCCCCTTTTAGTTTCTTCCTTTCCCTTTTTCTTTACCCTCACAAGCACAGGTCACGCGCGGCACGGGTAAAAGGGAGGAAGGAAGAGAGGAAGGAAGCCCCGTTTGCCTTGCACCTGGCGGGGTTAATTAGCGGGGCGGGTGTGTGGAGACATCACCTGAGATTGACTAACCTAACCCACCCTACCTGTGCTCACCTCTGCCCACCTGTTGTGTTGTTATCTTACCTAGATTGTGAGAGGTTTAGGGAAGAGAGGAAGGATATAGAAAGGAAAAAGATGACAAGATAGATGAGTGATTTAGTAAAGAAAGAAAGATACAGGTGGAATATAATAAAAGGGACTGACTAACCCAACTTACCTGCCTACCTGTGTTGTAATATTACCTTGCTTGTGAGAGGCTTAAGGAATAGAGCAAGAAAACGGAAAGGATAAAGATGCACATATAGATGAGGAATTTAGTAGAGAAAGAAAGATGAAGGTGGAAAATGATACCTGAGACTGTTTAATCCTACCTGCCCACATGTGTTGTTATGCTACCTTGCTTGTGAGAGACTTAGGGACGAGAGGAAGGAAATGGAAAGGAAATAGATGCACAGATAGATGAGCTATTTAGTAAAGAATGAAAATGATGACTAACCCAACCTACCTGCCTTCCTTCCTCTGCCTACCTGTGTTGTAATATTACTTTGCTTGTTAGACTGTCAGTGAAGATAGGAAGGAAATGGAAAGGAAAGGGATGCACAGACAGAAGAGTAATTTAGTCGAGAAAGAAAGATGACGATTGGGAAATGATAGTGACCCGCGATAATTAAGTGAAGAGAGAAGGATGAAGTTGGAAAATAATAATGACTGACACGGAAACAAAAGGAAACAGAAACGAAGAAATAAAAATCCAAAGAACGTGATGCGCAAATTAATCAGTAATTCGGTAAGGAAAGTAAAATAATGGAAAAAAATTATGACATGGAAATAGATAAAAAAAAAAAAGACACAAGAAGATAGAAGATAATTGACATCAGATAATTTTAAAGCCTTAATTATATTCGCTTAATGCTGTTGGTGTTATTATTATTATTGCTATTATTATTCCTAGTATTGCAGTAGTAGTAGTAGTAGTAGTAGTACCATTAATAACAGTAGTAGTAGTAGTAGTAGTAGTACCATTAATAACAGTAACAGTAGTAGTAGTAGTAGTAGTACCATTAGTAACAGTAGTAGTAGTAGTAGTTTTTTTTTTTTTTTTTTTTTTTTTACGTTGCTGCCTATTGCATCTTCCCGGTGGGGCCTGATGGTCGGCCCAGCCCGTTCTGGCGCAGGCGAGTGTTTATAGTAGCGCCATCTTGCATTGGCTCATGCTGCCCCCCCGGACCTCGTTCTTGATTCGCTTGGACGGCTTCCTCTAGAGTCCGGGTTGATGGGTGGTTTTCAGGACAGCATGTGGGTAGTTTTAAGCCACTCGGCGGTGACTGAAAAATCCGAGGTGGTAGCGTGGGGATTCGAACCCGCGTCGTCCATCACGCGGTGAATATGGGCCCAGTACGCTACCAGTTCAGCCACCGCCTACCCCTGAAGTAGAAGTATCATTTTCATTGTTGTTACCCTTGAAAATTAAGCTTTCTTTTTTTCAGGGAGAAACGAAAATAACAATAAAAGAACGTGTTAGGAAAGTGAAACGTCATAATCATTTATATTTGTGTCACTAAGTACTCTCTCTCTCTCTCTCTCTCTCTCTCTCTCTCTCTCTCTCTCTCTCTCTCTCTCTCTCTCATATCATAAATAATGAAAAACAAAACCGCGCTGAGTCATCGTTGTTCATTACACCACTCACTTTAATTTTTCGCCTCTGTTTCCTCCTTCAATCATGTGTGTACGTGTGTGTGTGTGTGTGTGTGTGTGTGTGTGTGTGTGTGTGTGTGTGTGTGTGTGTGTCAGACCTGTGCACCATGACCTCCGGCACGCCGCCCCCTCCCCCCCTCGTCCTCCGCCCCCCGTCACAGAAGACCTCTTCTCTTCCTCCTGGTGACCTTGACCCGCCACACGCTACGCCCCGCACGAAGCCGTGACGTCACGCGCCGCGGACAGTATAAAGAGGTAGGCGGCGCAGAGAGTCGACAGTCTCTTCGGAGCACAGCAAACACCATGGTACTAGCACAGCCCTGCACACACTGTACACACACGCCGCTGCGGTAGTCAGGCAGTACGCCGCACGCCGCACAGCAACACGCCCTGCACTGGGGGATATAATCTTTGTGTCCTTGTGTGCTTAGGCGCCCGTTGTGCAAAGATGTGTGCTGTTAGCAACACACACTGCAGGGGGGGGGGGACACACACCATACAAACACAATTTGGTTGCATTTTTATTGTAACTCTTAATAATCTTCATAGTGCTGCTGCTGCTGTTGTTATTGTTGTGTGTCAGTACTAACGTTGTTTTTGTCGTTCCAGATGAGACACTCTCTCGCCCTCCTGTCCCTGGCCATGCTCCTCGGCGTGGCCTGCGTCAGCGCCGGCGGCGGCCACGGCGGTGGTGGCTTCGGCGGCGGCGGCTTCAGCGGTGGCGGCTTCAGCGGTGGCAGTTTCGGAGGTGGAAGAAGTTACGGCGGCGGTGGTGGTTTCGGCGGCGGCGGTGGTGGCTTCGGCGGAGGCGGCTTTGGCGGCAAGGGTGGATTTGGCGGCGGCGGCGGCATCATCAGCGGCGGCCATGGCGGCGGTGGATTTGGAGGTGGAAAGGGCGGCTTTGGCGGCGGTAGCTTTGGAGGTGGAAGAAGCTATGGCGGTGGTGGTTTCGGCGGCGGCGGTGGCGGCTTCGGCGGCGGCGGCGGCGGTTTCGGCGGTGGCGGAAAGGGCTTCGGCGGCGGCGGTTTCGGCGGTGGCGGAAAGGGCTTCGGCGGCGGCGGTTTCGGCGGTGGCGGAAAGGGCTTCAGCGGCGGCGGCTTCAGCGGCGGCAGCTTTGGAGGTGGAAGGAGCTATGGCGGTGGTGGTTTCGGTGGCGGCGGCGGCGGCGGCTTCGGCGGTGGCGGATTCGGCGGTGGCGGAAAGGGCTTCGGCGGCGGCGGCGGCGGCTTCGGCGGCGGCGGCTTCGGCGGCGGCGGTCATGGCGGCGGCTACGGCAAGTAAGGCTTCCCTTCCACCTCTTCGCTGCGACGCCTCATCGTGTGCACATACGCAGTCGTGCACGCCTGTGTGCGTTGACGTGTGTGCGAACAGAGGAGAGGAACGGAGTCTTCCCGCCCCTCTTCTCCCCTCACTCTACCTCCTTCTCATCTCATTTTCTTCACTGCAGCGAACAAGTCAATAAATTATTCGACAAAACAGAAACAAGTCTTTGCTTCTTGTCTCCTCTTACTGAAACTTCTCGCAGAGGTTTGGTATGCATCTGCAAAGGCGAAACCTTCACTATCTTCTCTCCCTCCTCCTGAACCGCCTAGCCACCAATCTCGCTAGTCCCATTACAGCCCCATCACCACACAGCCCCATCACTCCACAAAGCCCTATCACCACACAGCCTCATCATCCCCAAAGCACTATCACCACACAGCCTCATCACCCCCAAATCCCTATCACCACACAGCCTCATCATCCCCAAAGCACCACACAGCCCCATCACCCACAAAGCCCTATCACCACACAACCTCATCACCCCAACAGCCCAGTCACCACACAGACCCCTCATCCCAAGGCCCCATCACCCCAAACCCCCATCACCACACAACCTCATCACCCCAAACCCCCATCACCACACAACCTCATCACCCCAAACCCCAATCACCACACAGACCCATCACCCCAAACCCCCATTATCCCCACAGCCCCATCACCCCAAACCCCCATCACCACACAGCCCCATCACCACAAACCCCCATTACCCCCACAGCCCCGTCATTCCCAGCCCCCTCACCCCACTATTCCATCACCTCACAGCTTGCGTCATGGAGGTCAGAAGAAAGTCAGCATGAACCTAACAAGAGGACGTGTCGCAACAAAGAGAAGCCGCGAGAAACACACACACACACAAAAAAAAGTCGCTACAGAAATAAAAAGAAGTCGCTATAAACAGCATAATAAAATGAAGTCACGAGAAACACAGAAACATAAAGACGTCGCTACAAAACACAGATATAATGAAAAGTCGCTAAAAAAACAGATAAAATGAAGCTAATAGAAACTCAAAAACATTAAAAACTTGCTAAAAACACCATAACATAGAGAACTCACTAGAAAGAAAAAACACAAAGGGGAGACTAAAAGGGAGGAACACCGAAGCTCTTCAAGACAGCCTCAACTTGCTACATAATACACGAAAAAAAAACAATAACAAAAGATCCTAGAAATTACACAACAACCTTATGAAATGGAGTCTTATTTACCTTTTCCTTCAGCGGTGAGGGCCCGTGGTGGTGGTGGTGGTGGTGGAGGTGGTGGAGGCGGTGGGTGGGGGTCACATCAAAGGCTCAGTGGGGGTTCGGCCCATCGTGCTGTGCCCTGCCCTGCGGCAAGCCACGGCACGACGGCGTACTTGCGGCAGTCCCCATGTGGCCCCCGACCCGCCTACGCCCCACGCCTCTTGCTGCTCCGTGTCCTGCGGGAGAAATAGGTTTAGTGAATACCACCTTATTGAATGCCACCTTGAATACCACCTTATTGAATGCCACCTTGAATACCACCTTATTGAATGTCACTTTACTGAATGTCACCTCACGGGCTTTTTTTTTTTTTTCGTTTATTTGTTTGTTTGTTTGTTTGTTACGCTTGAGCTGCCTCCCCTCGATATTAATGAAAAAAAAATATTGAATATCACCTCACTGCATACTCCCTTCTCATAGTTTTCGGTACATATAAATAGTTAATGAGTGAAGAAAATTTAAAGATGTGTTTGTTGTTGTTCCTTTAAGATGAAACACGATGGTAAAGTAATATAAAGGATCGTCATCACCGTGTATGCTATCCCCTCAAGGTTTAACGGCACCATTATAAAGATGAAGGAGGAAGCGAAGGGTTGAGACAAAAAACATTACCCTGTGACGCCAAGTGGAGCAAGAGGCCGCATCTCCAGGACGTTATGGAAGCAAATTAGTCGGCCGCGGTTCTGATTCAATAGATAAAAATGAAATCTACCAGCGCCACCAACCTGCTGATACCGACTACTCACTCCTATGCCCCTTGAAAGTCTACAGATGTGATGTGTTTAAGTATCAAAGAGTAAATATTATCACCCAAAATAAGTGTATCTATACTTTGTTACGAATTTACCTCACCAGCCCAAGAGACAAACCGACACCCTTTTTTCTTATTTTTACAACAAAGGAGATGACTCAAGGACATCAAAAAGAGTGTAAAGAAAAAGAAGC
The DNA here is from genome assembly GCF_024679095.1 of Eriocheir sinensis. NCBI lineage: Eukaryota > Metazoa > Arthropoda > Malacostraca > Decapoda > Varunidae > Eriocheir > Eriocheir sinensis. The sequence goes on from NC_066544.1 coordinate 16,684,603, forward strand.
CCGCTACTCACCACTCCCATAATAGACAAAAGAAATGAGTGGCCAAAAGGAAAAGAGTGGCCAAAAGGAAAAGAGTGGCCAAAAGAAAGGATACAAGACATGAATATAACAACAGAAATAGGAGGAGTGTATAAGAGATATGTCAACAGTCCCTATAAACTTCCTTCAAATATAATCTCCTTAAGCAAGAATTCATCTATTCGTATAGCAATGAGTTGTATATCGCCATAAGACTTAATCAAAACACGTCACCTAGGTCTGCTCCACTCATCCATCACTCTACTTGTGCGCCCTTCCTTGCCACTCCCTTTACCGAATTTGAATATATTTATCTCCTAAGCCTCTTGCGTGACCACAATAAAAACGAAGGGCGTGGTGAGTAATAAAGTCCGTCCTTGGCAACATATCAAATCTGCATCGAGTAAACACTGCCCATTGTGTTGGATTTCAAGGGCAAAACAATACATAACGATTCTCAGCCTCGATCAGTATTTACACAGACGCAGCAACCATCACATGTAAATCCTTGGCACGGACATTGATTTCATGCAAAGAAGGATTGGAGGGTGTTAAGCAGTCAGGAAGTTACTGCAAATAGGTTTGAAGATATAAATGAAAAAAAAAAGCATGGAAATGAAGTAAATGATAGAAAGATGTCTGGAAACGAAGAAGAAATATAAATGAAAGATAAAGGTATGGAAATGAAGACAGAATATTAAGGAAAGAGATATAGAGAAATGAAGAAGACAAAATATTAATGATAGAAGGATGTCTGGAAACGAAGAAGAAGAAATATAAATGAAAGATAAACATATGGAAATGAAGACAGAATATTGAGGAAAGAGAGATATAGAGAAATGAAGAAGAAGAAATGTTTGGAAATGAAGAAAACAAAATATAAATGAAAGACAGACGTTTGATTTTCTGTAGCAGAGGAAGCAAGCAGCTCAAGGGCAAAATCTAATGAGAAAAAACCCGCTAAGAAAAAAAAACTGACTAAAGAAAAAAATAAGATAGGATAAGGTCAAAAATTTGTTCTCGAAAACAAATATGTGCACACCAACTTCCTGGGCTCCTATAGTCTCTTAATATCCTCGTGTATCCTTGTGCAGGACTTACAGGAAGGAATTGGCGAGGAATCAAATTTAGCTCTTCAGGGCCACAGCTTAATCCTGAGCGATGGACGGAAGGAGCTGGCCGCTGACGGGGCAAGGGCGGGATGACGGACTAAACGTTTTCACCAACACTCGAAGCCATTGAAAGGATGAAAAAAGAGATAGAAACGAAGAGTTTGTATATTGAATGGTGTGCCATGAAATGTGTGTGTGTGTGTGTGTGTGTGTGTGTGTGTGTGTGTGTGTGTGTGTGTGTGTGTGTGTGTGTGTAATTCACCTCTTGGTTTGCTGCGGATCTCTCTCGAGATAGCCAGCCGTTCCCCTACCGAGGAGCACAGAGCTCATAGTACCGATCTTTGGGTAGGGCTGAGACCACTCACACTCAACACACCGTGACAACGAGGTCACACCTTGCCTGACGTCGGGTACCTACTCACTGCTAGGTGAAAGGGGCAGATGAACCCAACTTATCTTCACCCGGCCGGGGAATCGAACCCCGGTCCTTCTGGTTGAGACAGACGCTCTATCCACTGAGTTACCTGGCGGTGTGTGTGTGTGTGTGTGTGTGTGTATATGTGTGTGTGTGTGTGTGTGTGTGTGTGTGTGTGTGTGTGTGTGTGTGTGTGTGTGTGTGTGTGTGTGTGTGTGTGTGTGTATATGTGTGTGTGTGTGTGTGTGTGTGTGTGTGTGTGTGTGTGTGTGTGTGTGTGTGTTTCGTGCTCACCGTGACCCCTAAACACTGTCATTCACCCCCACCCCTGCCTTACACCCCTCCCTCACAGCCTCCCGCCTCGGCTTCCTCCTCCATCGCATCCTTGATTCATCTCCTAGCGCTGTGACGTCACGCGCCGCGGACACTATAAGTAGCGAGGCGGCGGCGAGGCTCGGCAGTCGTCTCTTCGGAGCACCACCATCACCACCACCATGGTAGGAGCACCTACAGGCAGACAACATTGTACACATGCACCAAACATTGTGCAAAAAGTAACACACTGAGCAGTATTGAGTATGACACCACCACCATGGCAGGAACACCTACAGCCAGGCACACACTGTACATGTACACGAGCAGTATCCCATGAGCAGTCCACAGCATCACGCTGTGCTGTATTGAGTATGACACCACCACCAAGGTAGGAGCACAGTCATGTAACACTGTACACATGCAGCAGGCGTTGAGTAGTAACATGACAGAGGCACTCTTGTGCATGCTCAGGTATTAGGGCGAGCCTCCAGGCCTGAGCTGCTCACCGTCAGGGGGACGAGAGGCCATGCATGAAAACATGACTCTGTTATTGTATGGCTATTGTTGTTAGCGTTAATGCTCATACTGTTGTTGCTGATGTTGTTGTTGTTCCCGTGTGTCATTACTAACGCCGTGTGTGTTTGTCGTTGCAGCTGAAACACTCTCTCGCCCTCCTGTCCCTCGCCCTGCTCCTCGGCGTGGCCTGCGTCAGCGCCGGCGGCGGCTATGGCCGCGGCGGCGGAGGAGGTGGCTTCGGCCGCGGCGGCGGCGGATTTGGCGGTGGAAAGGGCGGCTTTGGCGGCGGCGGATTTGGCGGAGGAAAGGGCGGCTTTGGCGGCGGCGGCTTCGGCGGCGGCGGATTTGGCGGAGGAAAGGGCGGCTTTGGCGGCGGCAGTTTTGGAGGCGGCAAGGGTGGATTTGGCGGCGGCGGCTTCGGCGGCGGTGGGGTCTGCGGCGGCGAGGGAGGTTTCGGCGGCGGCCATGGAGGCGGCGGCTTCGGCGGTGGTGGTTATGGCGGCGGCAAGGGAGGTTTCGGCGGCGGCCATGGCGGCGGCGGCTTCGGCGGCGGCGGCTTCGGCGGCGGCGGCTTCGGCGGTGGCGGCCATGGCGGCGGCTACGGCAAATAAGTCTTCCCTTCCACCTCTTCGCTGCGACGCCTTATCGTGCGCACACACGCAGTCGTGTACGCCTGTGTGCGTTTACGTGTGTGCGTGTACGAACAGAGGAGAAGAACGGAGCATTCCTGCCCCTCCTCGCCCCTCACACCTCCTCCTCCTCATCTCATTTTCTTCACTTCAGCGAACCAGACAATAAATTATACAACAAAACAAAAACAAATCTTTACTTCTTTCCTCCTAAGAGTCAAACCTCTCGCCAATATTTTCTCGGGCAGGGAAACAAATCAGCATCATGTCAAGCTAGTCAGCCCCACACAACGTCACATCCCATCACATCAACCCCAAAACGCATACCCCAACAACCCCATCCCCCAATCCCTCTCACACAACAGCCCCAGCACCCCACAGCACCTCCACTCCTAACTCCTAAGGACTCATCAAGCAGAATCAAAACTCCTGAGTCCAATACAAAAACATCACCGCCAAGGCCTATAACCCCCACACCTCTACAAACATCCCCATCTCCACCCCTGCAGCTTCCGTCAAAGGGATCGACAGAGGGCCGGCAGGAATTCAGCGAGCAAAAAGGTGTCATAAATATCCGCCAGCGACAACAGCACATTGTTAGGTACGTCACAATTAAAAAAAAGTATTCTCCAGGGCAACCATCGACCTGCCGCCGGCCACCAGTGCCCACAGTGGTAGCGGACGTGGGTACCAGGCGTGGCGTGCCTGCATATAGAAGGAAAAGACTGACAAAGCCCGTTACCGACAGACCGAGGAAAACAAAATCTTGGGCGAGACGTATCAATCTCTTTAATAATGTGTCTTAATTTTTTCCTCCAATGGTAAGAACCCATGCCGATGGTGGTGGTGGTGGTGGTGGTAGTGGTGGACCATGACTTTAACTATGACTATGAATATTATCTCAATGCATTGTGTTCTCTCATATCTTTACGGAACCTGTACCAATATAAACTAAAAAGATAGGCTTACTGTTGTTCCTAATGGTAGAAATATATAAGAACACACTGAATGACACACGAATGCATCCTTCTCTTCGCCAACGCCAATGTCCACCAAGGCAGTGTGTTCGGCCCCTCGCTGCAGAACGTTAATTGTGACCACACCCTGCATCTAGTGTCATACAGACCACGGCCCTCTAACCGCCGTCTGCGGAAGGGGTAAGCGACAAGTGACCATCCATAGAGCTAACAACGCTCTAGAAACGATTACTTCTATACCTAAAGGAGACAAGACTTGGAGGAAACACCGCCCCGGCAATCCTACCCGACGGCAGAAGGCTGAGTTTTTATGACTATTTCCATCCTCGGAGTAGAGTTCCATTCCCGTCTCCGTCACCAAACGCGTGAGGAAGGCATCTGAGGATGCGGCGTGGGGGGATACACGCACCAGGGATTGAAAAAGTGAGGTGAAAAGTAACCTGTGTCTTATATTCTTCAGCAGGACAAAAAACTATCAAGCAGCGCACCGACCCCCGCCTCAGAGCCTTCACACAAGCAGCCAATGGGTTAAATCATTTCTTCGGTATTAACAGGAAGCATTCATGGGACGTAATTTATAATATCTTTTCCTCGCCAATACATTTTATCCCTCAGCCAGATAAACGCCATTCCCAGAGAGAACCGGCCATCGCATCAAAGCCTTTATACAGTTATTGGCTTCACTCACTTATCAGCTTTTAAAGGAACGCATTCATGGGGCGTAGCTCCTAATATCTTTTCCTCAGCAAGACAAACTTCCTTCCCCACGGGCACCGGCCATCGCATCAAGGCCTTTATACAGTTATTGGCTTCACTCACTTATCAGCTTTTAAAGGAACGCATTCATGGGGCGTAGTTCGTAATATCTTTTCCTCACCAAGACAAACTTCCTTCCCGCCGGGCACCGGCCATCGCATCAAGGCCTTTATACAGTCAGTGGGTTTCATCATTAAGGTATTGATGGAATGCATTCACGAGACACAATTTGCAATATATTTTCGTCGACACAAATTTTCGAGAGTACATATTCGTTACTGCCAAGAAGATAAAATGACACCTATAACTGAATGCTTAGATATGGAAACAAAGATGAAGAAATGAAAGATGTAGCCCATTTTCAATGATACCGTTTCTGCATTTTCTTCCTTTTCTTTAAGAAAATGCAGATGTGGGACGTAAAGGTCATATCTTTTATATCTTTTCCTCAACTATATTACAATCTAACAAGACTTCCCAAAACCCATCCCCCATTATGGCACCAGACCAGAGACTATATGAACAAGGAAAAAGAAAGAAGAAAGGATACAGAAGTTAAAAAACAGAAGGAGAAGAAGAGAAAGAAGACGAAGAAGAGTATAGTGAAGTAAATAAGAAGATGAAGAAGAAGAGGTGTCAGTCACTGGGCTTACTCACTTATCTATTGAGGGAACGCATTCACGGGACGCAGTTTGTGATGCCTCTGCCGCGTCAACACAGACATTCCCTCGTGCAGAAAAGTGTTCGCTACTGTCAGAACAAGAGAACAAATAAAGAAAAAAATACCTATAATTGAACGCTATTAGATTTGGGAATGACAGACAAGGAAATATTTAACTCGTTTTCTATATTAATTTTCTATAATTAATTTATACTCTCTCTCTCTCTCTCTCTCTCTCTCTCTCATAAAAAATACTAAATAAATAAATACACAATAATAAATATAGAAAAAAAACATGTCCAGTCATTGTTGTTCCCTGCCCCACTTCACTATGCTATTTTTTCATCGAATGTGTTGCCTCCTTCAGGACTAAGTGTGTGTGTGTGTGTGTGTGTGTGTGTGTGTGTGTGTGTGTGTGTGTGTGTGTGTGTGTGTGTGTGTGTGTGTGTGTTTTCTCGTGCCCACCGTGACCCCAAATACAGCCATGCACCCCCCCCCCCCACGCCCTACACCCCTCCCCCTAACAGCCTCCCCCCTCGGCTCCGTCCTCCATCGCCTCCGTGATTCATCTCTTGGCGCCGTGACGTCACGCGCCGCGGACACTCTAAGTAGCACGGCGGCGGCGAGGCGCGGCAGTCGTCTCTTCGAGCATCACCACCACCAAAATGGTAGGAGCACCTACAGACAGACAACACTGTACATGTGCACATGCACTGTGGAAAGAGAAGTGCACAGTAATAAGTTGTGCAGTATTGAGTATGACACCACCACCATGGTAGAAGCACAGTCATGTAACACTGTACACATGCAGCAGGCGTTGAGTAGTAACATGACAGAGGCACTCTTGTGCATGCTCAGGTATTAGGGCGAGCCTCCAGGCCTGAGCTGCTCACCGTCAGGGGGACGAGAGGCCATGAAAACATGACTCTGTTGTTGTATGGCTATTGTTGTTAGCGTTAAAGCTCATACTGTTGTTGCTGATATTGTTGTTGTTCCCGTGTGTCAGTACTAACGCCGTGTGTGTTTGTCGTTGCAGCTGAAACACTCTGTCGCCCTCCTGTCCCTCGCCCTGCTCCTCGGCGTGGCCTGCGTCAGCGCCGGCGGCGGCTATGGCCGTGGTGGCGGAGGAGGTGGCTTCGGCCGCGGCGGCGGCGGATTTGGCGGAGGAAAGGGCGGTTTTGGCGGCGGCGGATTTGGCGGAGGAAAGGGCGGCTTTGGCGGCGGCGGCTTCGGCGGCGGCGGATTTGGCGGAGGAAAGGGCGGCTTTGGCGGCGGCGGTTTTGGAGGCGGCAAGGGTGGATTTGGCGGCGGCGGATTCGGCGGTGGAAGAAGTTATGGTGGCGGTGGATTCGGCGGCGGCGGCATCGGCGGCGGTGGTTTCGGCGGCGGCAAGGGAGGTTTCGGCGGCGGCCATGGCGGCGGCGGCTTCGGCGGCGGTGGTTTCGGCGGCGGCAAGGGAGGTTTCGGCGGCGGCCATGGCGGCGGCGGCTTCGGCGGCGGCGGATTCGGTGGCGGCGGACATGGCGGCGGCTACGGCAAATAAGTCTTCCCTTATGCCTCTTCGCTGCGACGCCTCATCGTGTGCACATACGCAGTCTTGTACGCCTGTGTGCGTTTACGTGTGTGCGTGTACGAACTGAGGAGAGGAACGGAGCATTCCTGCCCCTCCTCGCCCCTCACACCTCCTCCTCCTCATCTCATTTTCTTCACTTCAGCGAACCAGACAATAAATTATACAACAAAACAAAAACAAATCTTTACTTCTTTCCTCCTAAGAGTCAAACCTCTCGCCAATGTTTTCTCGGGCAGGGAAACAAATCAGCATCATGTCAAGCTAGTCAGCCCCACACAACGTCACATCCCATCACATCAACCCCAAAACGCATACCCCAACAACCCCATCCCCCAATCCCTCTCACCCAACAGCCCCAGCACCCCACAGCACCTCCACTCCTAAGGACTCATCAAGCAGAATCAAAACTCCTGAGTCCAATACAAAAACATCACCGCCAAGGCCTATAACCCCCACACCTCTACAAACATCCCCATCCCCACCCCTGCAGCTTCCGTCAAAGGGATCGACAGAGGGCCGGCAGGAATTCAGCGAGCAAAAAGGTGTCATAAATATCCGCCAGCGACAACAGCACATTGTTAGGTACGTCACAATTAAAAAAAAAGTATTCTCCAGGGCAACCATCGACCTGCCGCCGGCCACCAGTGCCCACAGTGGTAGCGGACGTGGGTACCAGGCGTGGCGTGCCTGCATATAGAAGGAAAAGACTGACAAAGCCCGTTACCGACAGACCGAGGAAAACAAAATCTTGGGCGAGAAGTATCAATCCCTTTAATAATGTGTCTTAATTTTTTCCCCCAACGGTAAGAACTCATGCCGATGGTGGTGGTAGTGGTGGTGGTGGTGGTGGTGGTAGTGGTGGATCATGACTTTAACTATGACTATGAATATTATCTCGGTGCATTGTATTCTCTTATATCTTTACGGAACCTGTACCAATATAAACTAAAAAGATAGGCTTACTGTCGTTCCTAATGGTAGAAATATATAAGAACACACTGAATGACACACGAATGCATCCTTCTCTTCGCCAACGCCAATGTCCACCAAGGCAATGTGTTCGGCCCCTCGCTGCAGAACGTTAATTGTAACCACACCCTGCATCTAGTGTCATACAGACCACGGCCCTCTAACCGCCGTCTGCGGAAGGGGTAAGCGACAAGTGACCAACCATAGAGCTAACAACGCTCTAGAAACGATTACTTCTATACCTCAAGGAGACAAGACTTGGAGGAAATACCGCCCAGACAATCCTACCCGACGGCAGAAGGCTGAGTTTTTATGACTATTTCCATCCTCGGAGTAGAGTTCCATTCCCGTCTCCGTCACCAAGCGCGTGAGGAAGGTATCTGAGGATGCGGCGTGGGGGGATACACGCACCAGGGATTGAAGAAGTGAGGTGAAAAGTAACCTGTGTCTTATATTCTTCAGCAGGACAAAAAACTATCAAGCAGCGCACCGACCCCCGCCTCAGAGCCTTCACACATGCAGCCAATGGGTTAAATCATTTCTTCGGTATTAACAGGAAGCATTCATGGGACGTAATTTATAATATCTTTTCCTCGCCAATACATTTTATCCCTCAGCAAGATAAACGCCATTCCCAGAGAGAACCGGCCATCGCATCAAAGCCTTTATACAGTTATTGGCTTCACTCACTTATCAGCTTTTAAAGGAACGCATTCATGGGGCGTAGCTCGTAATACCTTTCCCTCAGCAAGACAAACTTCCTTCCACACGGGCACCGGCCATCGCATCAAGGCCTTTATACAGTCAGTGGGTTTGATCATTAAGGTATTGATGGAATGCATTCACGAGACACAATTTGCAATATATTTTCATCGACACAAATGTTTCGAGAGTACATACAAGAGTGTTCGCCGCTGCCATAGGAAAAAAAATGACCACCATAACTGAATGTTAGATATGAATGTTTATGAAAGATGAAGAAATGTTTAGCTCATTTTCAATGACACTGTTTCTGTCCTATATTTCTTCTTGAGCTTTGAAAATGTATCCATGGGACATAGTTGGTCAGTATCTTTTCCTCAACATTATATTTATCTCCCCAACAAGACAAACTTCCTTCCCACCAGCAGGCACCAGAGACTTATATGAACAAGAAGAAAGAAGAAAGAAGAGCTTAAAAACAGAAGGAGAAGAAGAGGAAGAAGACGAAGAAGAGTATAGTGAAGTAAATAAGAAGAAGATGAAGAAGAAGAAAGAGTGTCAGTCACTGGGCGTACTCACTTATCTATTGAGGGAACGCATTCACGGGACGCAGTTTGTGATGCCTCTGCCGCGTCAACACAGACATTCCCTCGTGCAGAAAAGTGTTCGCTACTGTCAGAACAAGAGAACAAATAAAGAAAAAAAATTACCTATAATTGAACGCTATTAGATTTGGGAATGACAGACAAGGAAATATTTAACTCGTTTTCTATATTAATTTTCTGTTATTAATTTACTCTCTCTCTCTCTCTCTCTCTCTCTCTCTCTCTCTCTCTCTCTCTCTCTCTCTCTCTCTCTCTCTCTCTCTCTCTCTCTCTCTCTCTCATAAAAAATACTAAATAAATAAATACACAATAATAAATATAGAAAAAAAACATGTCCAGTCATTGTTGTTCCCTGCCCCACTTCACTAAGCTATTTTATCATCGAATGTGTTTCCTCCTTCAGGACTAAGTGTGTGTGTGTGTGTGTGTGTGTGTGTGTGTGTGTGTGTGTGTGTGTGTGTGTGTGTGTGTGTGTGTGTGTGTGTGTGTGTGTGTGTGTGTGTGTGTGTGTGTGTGTGCGTTCTCGTGCTCACCGTGACCCCCAAACACAGCCATGCACCCCCCCGCCCTACACCCCTCCCCCCTAACAGCCTCCCCCCTCGGCTCCTTCCTCCATCGCATCCTTGATTCATCTCTTGGCGCCGTGACGTCACGCGCCGCGGACACTATAAGTAGCAAGGCGGCGGCGAGGCTCGGCAGTCGTCTCTTCGGAGCATCACCACCACCACCAAAATGGTAGGAGCACCTACAGACAGACAACACTGTACATGTGCACATGCACTGTGGAAAGAAAAGTGCACAGTAATAAGTTGTGCAGTATTGAGTATGACACCACCACCATGGTAGAAGCACAGTCATGTAACACTGTACACATGCAGCAGGCGTTGAGTAGTAACATGACAGAGGCACTCTTGTGCATGCTCAGGTATCAGGGCGAGCCTCCAGGCCTGAGCTGCTCACCGTCAGGGGGACGAGAGGCCATGCATGAAAACATGACTCTGTTATTGTATGGCTATTGTTGTTAGCGTTAATGCTCATACTGTTGTTGCTGATATTGTTGTTGTTCCCGTGTGTCAGTACTAACGCCGTGTGTGTTTGTCGTTGCAGCTGAAACACTCTATCGCCATCCTGTCCCTCGCCCTGCTCCTCGGCGTGGCCTGCGTCAGCGCCGGCGGCGGCTACGGCCGTGGTGGCGGAGGAGGTGGCTTCGGCCGCGGCGGCGGCGGATTTGGCGGAGGAAAGGGCGGTTTTGGCGGCGGCGGATTTGGCGGAGGAAAGGGCGGCTTTGGCGGCGGCGGCTTCGGCGGCGGCGGATTTGGCGGAGGAAAGGGCGGCTTTGGCGGCGGCGGTTTTGGAGGCGGCAAGGGTGGATTTGGCGGCGGCGGATTCGGCGGTGGAAGAAGTTATGGTGGCGGTGGATTCGGCGGCGGCGGCATCGGCGGCGGTGGTTTCGGCGGCGGCAAGGGAGGTTTCGGCGGCGGCCATGGCGGCGGCGGCTTCGGCGGCGGTGGTTTCGGCGGCGGCAAGGGAGGTTTCGGCGGCGGCCATGGCGGCGGCGGCTTCGGCGGCGGCGGATTCGGCGGCGGCGGACATGGCGGCGGCTACGGCAAATAAGTCTTCCCTTATGCCTCTTCGCTGCGACGCCTCATCGTGTGCACATACGCAGTCTTGTACGCCTGTGTGCGTTTACGTGTGTGCGTGTACGAACTGAGGAGAGGAACGGAGCATTCCTGCCCCTCCTCGCCCCTCACACCTCCTCCTCCTCATCTCATTTTCTTCACTTCAGCGAACCAGACAATAAATTATACAACAAAACAAAAACAAATCTTTACTTCTTTCCTCCTAAGAGTCAAACCTCTCGCCAATGTTTTCTCGGGCAGGGAAACAAAAATCAACATCATGTCGATCAGGTCACCACCTCACACAACGTCACATCCCATCACATCAACCCCAAAACGCATACCCCAACAACCCCATCCCCCAATCCCTCTCACCCAACAGCCCCAGCACCCCAGAGCACCTCCACTCCTAAGGACTCATCAAGCAGAATCAAAACTCCTGAGTCCAATACAAAAACATCACCGCCAAGCCCTATAACCCCCACACCTCTACAAACATCCCCATCCCCACCCCTGCAGCTTCCGTCAAAGGGATCGACAGAGGGCCGGCAGGAATTCAGCGAGCAAAAAGGTGTCATAAATATCCGCCAGCGACAGTAGCACATTGTTAGGTACGTCACAATTATAAAAAAAGTATTCTCCAGGGCAACCATCGACCTGCCGCCGGCCACCAGTGCCCACAGTGGTAGCGGACGTGGGTACCAGGCGTGGCGTGCCTGCATATAGAAGGAAAAGACTGACAAAGCCCGTTACCGACAGACCGAGGAAAACAAAATCTTGGGCGAGAAGTATCAATCTCTTTAATAATGTGTCTTAATTTTTTCCCCCAACGGTAAGAACCCATGCCGATGGTGGTGGTGGTGGTGGTGGTGGTGGACCATGACTTTAACTATGACTATGAATATTATCTCAGTGCATTGTATTCTCTCATATCTTTACGGAACCTGTACCAATATAAACTAAAAAGAAAGGCTTACTGTTGTTCCAAATGGTAGAAATATATAAGAACACACTGAATGACACACGAATGCATCCTTCTCTTCGCCAACGCCAATGTCCACCAAGGCAGTGTGTTCGGCCCCTCGCTGCAGAACGTTAATTGTGACCACACCCTGCATCTAGTGTCATACAGACCACGGCCCTCTAACCGCCGTCTGCGGAAGGGGTAAGCGACAAGTGACCAACCATAGAGCTAACAACGCTCTAGAAACGATTACTTCTATACCTCAAGGAGACAAGACTTGGAGGAAACACCGCCCCGGCAATCCTACCCGACGGCAGAAGGCTGAGTTTTTATGACTATTTCCATCCTCGGAGTAGAGTTCCATTCCCGTCTCCGTCACCAAACGCGTGAGGAAGGTATCTGAGGATGCGGCGTGGGGGGATACACGCACCAGGGATTGAAAAAGTGAGGTGAAAAGTAACCTGTGTCTTATATTCTTCAGCAGGACAAAAAACTATCAAGCAGCGCACCGACCCCCGCCTCAGAGCCTTCATACATGCAGCCAATGGGTTAAATCATTTCTTCGGTATTAACAGGAAGCATTCATGGGACGTTATTTATAATATCTTTTCCTCGCCAATGGATTTTATCCCTCAGCAAGATAAACTCCATTCCCAGAGAGAACCGGCCATCGCATCAAGGCCTTTATACAGTTAATGGGTTTGATCACTAAAGTATTGATGGAATGCATTCATGGGACACAATTTGTAATATATTTTCATCGACACAAATGTTTCGAGAGTACATACCAGTGTTCGCCGCCGCCATAGGAAGATAAAAAATGACCACCTATAACTGAATGCTTAGATATGGAAATGAAAGATGAAGAAAAGGAAATATTAGCTCATTTCAATGACACTGTTTCTGTCCTATATTTCTTCTTCCGAGGCTTTAAGAAAATGTATCCATGGGACGTAGTTGGTCATATCTTTCCTCAACATTATATTTATCTCCAACAAGACAAACTTCCTTCCCACCAGCACCGGCCATGGCATCAGAGACTTTATACGGGTTTGATCATTAAGGTATTGGAATGCATTCATCACGAGATAATAAACCTGCAATATATTTCGTCGACACAAATGTTTGAACAAGGAAAAAAGAAGAAAGAAGAAAGAGCTTAAAAACAGAAGGAGAAGAAGAGGAAGAAGACGAAGAAGAGTATAGTGAAGTAAATAAGAAGAAGGTGAAGAAGAAGAAGAGGTGTCAGTCACTGGGCGTACTCACTTATCTATTGAGGGAACGCATTCACGGGGCGCAGTTTGTGATGCCTCTGCCGCGTCAACACAGACATTCCCTCGTGCAGAAAAGTGTTCGCTACTGTCAGAACAAGAGAACAAATAAAGAAAAAAATACCTATAATTGAACGCTATTAGAGTGGGGAATGACAGACAAGGAAATATTTAACCTGTTTTCTATATTAATTTTCTGTTATTAATTTATACTCTCCTCTCTCTCTCTCTCATAAAAAAATACTAAATAACTAAAAACACAATAATAAATATAGAAAAAAAACATGTCCAGTCATTGTTGTTCCCTGCCCCACTTCACTATGCTATTTTATCATCGAATGTGTTTCCTCCTTCAGGACTAAGTGTGTGTGTGTGTGTGTGTGTGTGTGTGTGTGTGTGTGTGTGTGTGTGTGTGTGTGTGTGTGTGTGTGTGTGTGTGTCTCGCTCACCGTGACCCCCAAACACAGCCATGCACCCCCCCCCCCCACGCCCTACACCCCTCCCCCCTAACAGCCTCCCCCCTCGGCTCCTTCCTCCATCGCATCCTTGATTCATCTCTTGGCGCCGTGACGTCACGCGCCGCGGACACTATAAGTAGCAAGGCGGCGGCGAGGCTCGGCAGTCGTCTCTTCGGAGCATCACCACCACCACCAAAATGGTAGGAGCACCTACAGACAGACAACACTGTACATGTGCACATGCACTGTGGAAAGAGAAGTGCACAGTAATAAGTTGTGCAGTATTGAGTATGACACCACCACCATAGTAGAAGCACAGTCATGTAACACTGTACACATGCAGCAGGCGTTGAGTAGTAACATGACAGAGGCACTCTTGTGCATGCTTAGGTATTAGGGCGAGCCTCCAGGCCTGAGCTGCTCACCGTCAGGGGGACGAGAGGCCATGAAAACATGACTCTGTTGTTGTATGGCTATTGTTGTTAGCGTTAATGCTCATACTGTTGTTGCTGATATTGTTGTTGTTCCCGTGTGTCAGTACTAACGCCGTGTGTGTTTGTCGTTGCAGCTGAAACACTCTATCGCCATCCTGTCCCTCGCCCTGCTCCTCGGCGTGGCCTGCGTCAGCGCCGGCGGCGGCTATGGCCGTGGTGGCGGAGGAGGTGGCTTCGGCCGCGGCGGCGGCGGATTTGGCGGAGGAAAGGGCGGTTTTGGCGGCGGCGGATTTGGCGGAGGAAAGGGCGGCTTTGGCGGCGGCGGATTTGGCGGCGGCGGCTTCGGCGGCGGCGGATTTGGCGGAGGAAAGGGCGGCTTTGGCGGCGGCGGTTTTGGAGGCGGCAAGGGTGGATTTGGCGGCGGCGGATTCGGCGGTGGAAGAAGTTATGGTGGCGGTGGATTCGGCGGCGGCGGCATCGGCGGCGGCATCGGCGGCGGTGGTTTCGGCGGCGGCAAGGGAGGTTTCGGCGGCGGCCATGGCGGCGGCGGCTTCGGCGGCGGTGGTTTCGGCGGCGGCAAGGGAGGTTTCGGCGGCGGCCATGGCGGCGGCGGCTTCGGCGGCGGCGGATTCGGCGGCGGCGGACATGGCGGCGGCTACGGCAAATAAGTCTTCCCTTATGCCTCTTCGCTGCGACGCCTCATCGTGTGCACATACGCAGTCTTGTACGCCTGTGTGCGTTTACGTGTGTGCGTGTACGAACTGAGGAGAGGAACGGAGCATTCCTGCCCCTCCTCGCCCCTCACACCTCCTCCTCCTCATCTCATTTTCTTCACTTCAGCGAACCAGACAATAAATTATACAACAAAACAAAACAAAATCTTTACTTCTTTCCTCCTAAGAGTCAAACCTCTCGCCAATGTTTTCTCGGGCAGGGAAACAAAAATCAACATCATGTCGATCAGGTCACCACCTCACACAACGTCACATCCCATCACATCAACCCCAAAACGCATACCCCAACAACCCCATCCCCCAATCCCTCTCACCCAACAGCCCCAGCACCCCACAGCACCTCCACTCCTAAGGACTCATCAAGCAGAATCAAAACTCCTGAGTCCAATACAAAAACATCACCGCCAAGCCCTATAACCCCCACACCTCTACAAACATCCCCATCCCCACCCCTGCAGCTTCCGTCAAAGGGATCGACAGAGGGCCGGCAGGAATTCAGCGAGCAAAAAGGCGTCATAAATATCCGCCAGCGACAACAGCACATTGTTAGGTACGTCACAATTAAAAAAAAAGTATTCTCCAGGGCAACCATCGACCTGCCGCCGGCCACCAGTGCCCACAGTGGTAGCGGACGTGGGTACCAGGCGTGGCGTGCCTGCATATAGAAGGAAAAGACTGACAAAGCCCGTTACCGACAGACCGAGGAAAACAAAATCTTGGGCGAGAAGTATCAATCTCTTTAATAATGTGTCTTAATTTTTTCCCCCAACGGTAAGAACCCATGCCGATGGTGGTGGTGGTGGTGGTGGTAGTGGTGGATCATGACTTTAACTATGACTATGAATATTATCTCAATGCATTGTATTCTCTCATATCTTTACGGAACCTGTACCAATATAAACTAAAAAGAAAGGCTTACTGTTGTTCCTAATGGTAGAAATATATAAGAACACACTGAATGACACACGAATGAATCCTTCTCTTCGCCAACGCCAATGTCCACCAAGGCAGTGTGTTCGGCCCCTCGCTGCAGAACGTTAATTGTGACCACACCCTGCATCTAGTGTCATACAGACCACGGCCC
This sequence comes from Eriocheir sinensis, assembly GCF_024679095.1. NCBI lineage: Eukaryota > Metazoa > Arthropoda > Malacostraca > Decapoda > Varunidae > Eriocheir > Eriocheir sinensis. The sequence continues at coordinate 16,700,415 of NC_066544.1, forward strand.
TCTAACCGCCGTCTGCGGAAGGGGTAAGCGACAAGTGACCAACCATAGAGCTAACAACGCTCTCCACCGCCACGATTACTTCTATACCTGAAGGAGACAACACTTGGAGGAAACACCGCCCCGGCAAGCCTACCCGACGGCAGAAGGCTGAGTTTTTATGACTATTTCCATCCTCGGAGTAGAGTTCCATTCCCGTCTCCGTCACCAAACGCGTGAGGAAGGTATCTGAGGATGCGGCGTGGGGGGATACACGCACCAGGGATTGAAAAAGTGAGGTGAAAAGTAACCTGTGTCTTATATTCTTCAGCAGGACAAAAAACTATCAAGCAGCGCACCGACCCCCGCCTCAGAGCCTTCACTCATGCAGCCAATGGGTTAAAACATTTCTTCGGTATTAACAGGAAGCATTCATGGAACGTAATTTATAATATCTTTTCCTCGCCAATACATTTTATCCCTATGCAAGATAAACGCAATTCCCAGAGAGAACCGGCCATCGCATCAAGGCCTTTATACAGTTATTGGCTTCACTCACTTATCAGCTTTTAAAGGAACGCATTCATGGGGCGTAGCTCGTAACATATTTTCCTCAGCAAGACAAACTTCCTTCCCCACGGGCACCGGCCATCGCATCAAAGCCTTTATGCAGTTATTGGCTTAACTCACTTATCAGCTTTTAAAGGAACGCATTCATGGGGCGTAGTTCCTATTATCTTTTCCTCACCAAGACAAACTTCCTTCCCGCCGGGCACCGGCCATCGCATCAAGGCCTTTATACAGTCAGTGGGTTTGATCACTAAGGTATTGATGGAATGCATTCGCGAGACACAATTTGCAATATATTTTCATCGACACAAATGTTTCGAGAGTACATAAAAGAGTGTTCGCCGCTGCCATAGGAAGATAAAAAAATGACCACCTATAACTGAATGCTTAGATATGGAAATGAAAGATGAAGAAAAGGAAATATTTAGCTCATTTTCAATGACACTGTTTCTGTCCTATATTTCTTCTTCCGAGGCTTTAAGAAAATGTATCCATGGGACGTAGTTGGTCATATCTTTTCCTCAACATTATATTTATCTCCCCAACAAGACAAACTTCCTTCCCACCAGCACCGGCCATGGCACCAGAGACTTTATATGAACAAGGAAAAAAAGAAGAAAGAAGAAAGGATACAGAAGTTAAAAAACAGAAGGAGAAGAAGAGAAAGAAGACGAAGAAGAGTATAGTGAAGTAAATAAGAAGAAGGTGAAGAAGATGAAGAGGTGTCAGTCACTGGGCTTACTCCCTTATCTATTGAGGGAACGCATTCACGGGACGCAGTTTGTGATGCCTCTGCCGCGTCAACACAGACACTCCCTCGTGCAGAAAAGTGTTCGCTACTGTCAGAACAAGAGAACAAATAAAGAAAAAAAATTACCTATAATTGAACGCTATTAGATTTGGGAATGACAGACAAGGAAATATTTAACTCGTTTTCTATATTAATTTTCTGTTATTAATTTATACTCTCTCTCTCTCTCTCTCTCTCTCTCTCTCTCTCATAAAAAATACTAAATAAATAAAAACACAATAATAAATATAGAAAAAAAACATGTCCAGTCATTGTTGTTCCCTGCCCCACTTCACTAAGCTATTTTATCATCGAATGTGTTTCCTCCTTCAGGACTGATTGTGTGTGTGTGTGTGTGTGTGTGTGTGTGTGTGTGTGTGTGTGTGTGTGTGTGTGTGTGTGTGTGTGTGTGTGTTTTCTCGTGCTCACCGTGACCCCCAAACACTGCCATGCACCCCCTCCCCCCCCCCCCGCGCCCTACACCCGTCCCCCGTAACAGCCTCCCCCCTCGGCTCCTTCCTCCATCGCATCCTTGATTCATCTCCTGGCGCCGTGACGTCACGCGCCGCGGACACTATAAGTAGCAAGGCGGCGGCGAGGCTCGGCAGTCGTCTCTTCGGAGCATCACCACCACCACCAAAATGGTAGGAGCACCTACAGACAGACAACACTGTACATGTGCACATGCATTGTGGAAAGAGAAGTGCACAGTAATAAGTTGTGCAGTATTGAGTATGACACCACCACCATGGTAGAAGCACAGTCATGTAACACTGTACACATGCAGCAGGCGTTGAGTAGTAACATGACAGAGGCACTCTTGTGCATGCTCAGGTATTAGGGCGAGCCTCCAGGCCTGAGCTGCTCACCGTCAGGGGGACGAGAGGCCATGAAAACATGACTGTTGTTGTATGGTTATTTTTGTAAGCGTTAATGCTCATACTGTTGTTGCTGATATTGTTGTTGTTCCCGTGTGTCAGTACTAACGCCGTGTGTGTTTGTCGTTGCAGCTGAAACACTCTATCGCCATCCTGTCCCTCGCCCTGCTCCTCGGCGTGGCCTGCGTCAGCGCCGGCGGCGGCTACGGCCGCGGTGGCGGAGGAGGTGGCTTCGGCCGCGGCGGCGGCGGCGGCGGATTTGGCGGAGGAAAGGGCGGTTTTGGCGGCGGCGGATTTGGTGGAGGAAAGGGCGGCTTTGGCGGCGGCGGCTTCGGCGGCGGCGGATTTGGCGGAGGAAAGGGCGGCTTTGGCGGCGGCGGTTTTGGAGGCGGCAAGGGTGGATTTGGCGGCGGCGGATTCGGCGGTGGAAGAAGTTATGGTGGCGGTGGATTCGGCGGCGGCGGCATCGGCGGCGGTGGTGTCGGCGGCGGCAAGGGAGGTTTCGGCGGAGGCTATGGCGGCGGCGGCTTCGGCGGTGGTTTCGGCGGCGGCAAGGGAGGTTTCGGCGGCGGCCATGGCGGCGGCGGCTTCGGCGGCGGCGGATTCGGCGGCGGCGGACATGGCGGCGGCTACGGCAAATAAGTCTTCCCTTATGCCTCTTCGCTGCGACGCCTCATCGTGTGCACACAAGCAGTCTTGTACGCCTGTGTGCGTTTACGTGTGTGCGTGTACGAACTGAGGAGAGGAATGGAGCATTCCTGCCCCTCCTCGCCCCTCACACCTCCTCCTCCTCATCTCATTTTCTTCACTTCAGCGAACCAGACAATAAATTATACAACAAAACAAAAACAAATCTTTACTTCTTTCCTCCTAAGAGTCAAACCTCTCGCCAATGTTTTCTCAGGCAGGGAAACAAAAATCAACATCATGTCGATCAGGTCACCACCTCACACAACGTCACATCCCATCACATCAACCCCAAAACGTATACCCCAACAACCCCATCCCCCAATCCCTCTCACCCAACAGCCCCAGCACCCCACAGCACCTCCACTCCTAAGGACTCATCAAGCAGAATCAAAACTCCTGAGTCCAATACAAAAACATCACCGCCAAGCCCTATAACCCCCACACCTCTACAAACATCCCCATCCCCACCCCTGCAGCTTCCGTCAAAGGGATCGACAGAGGGCCGGCAGGAATTCAGCGAGCAAAAAGGTGTCATAAATATCCGCCAGCGACAACAGCACATTGTTAGGTACGTCACAATTAAAAAAAAGTATTCTCCAGGGCAACCATCGACCTGCCGCCGGCCACCAGTGCCCACAGTGGTAGCGGACGTGGGTACCAGGCGTGGCGTGCCTGCATATAGAAAGAAAAGACTGACAAAGCCCGATACCGACAGACCGAGGAAAACAAAATCTTGGGCGAGAAGTATCAATCTCTTTAATAATGTGCCTTAATTTTTTCCTCCAATGGTAAGAACCCATGCCGATGGTAGAAATATATAAGAACACACTGAATGACACACGAATGCATCCTTCTCTTCGCCAACGCCAATGTCCACCAAGGAAGTGTGTTCGGCCCCTCGCTGCAGAACGTTAATTGTGACCACACCCTGCATCAAGTGTCATACAGACCACGGCCCTCTAACCGCCGTCTGCGGAAGGGGTAAGCGACAAGTGGCCAACCATAGAGCTAACAACGCTCTAGAAACGATTACTTCTCTATCTCAAGGAGACAAGACTTGGAGGAAACACCGCCCCGGCAATCCTACCCGACGGCAGAAGGCTGAGTTTTTATGACTATTTCCATCATCGGAGTAGAGTCACACCTGTCGGAGGAGCACGTCTAGGGAGGTCACTGCGATTTGAACGTCGTCTTTGCATGGAAGGGATAAACGACAAGTGACCAACCATACATTCAAGAACTCCATGGGTACTATTACCTCCATACCTCAAGGAGACAAGCCTTGGAGGAAACACCGCCCCGGCAATCCTACACACTGGCAGAAGGCATGACTTTCCAGGACTCAATTTCCATCCTCGGAGTGAAGTTCGATTCCCGATTCCGTCACCAAACACGAGAAGAAGGTAGCTGGGGATGCGGCGTGGGGTGATACACGCATCAAGTATTGGAGAAGTACAAATAAATATAACTTGTTCATTTTTTTTTCCTTAACAAGACAAATTACTTTCAACATGAGCATCGACCCTCACCTCAGAGCCTTCACGCAGCCATTAGGGTTAAATACTTCTCGGAAACTTAAAGAACACATTCATAGGTCATAGTTCGTGGTACCTTTTCCTCAGCATTTTTTTCTTCCTCAACAGGACAAAAATATTTCCACCAGAGCACCAGCTAACGTATCAGAACCTTCATACGGTAAGTGGGTTTAATACTTCTCGGGAACTTAAAGAAAGCATACATAGGTGATACCTTTTCCTCAGCAATTCTTTTTTTTCCTCAACAGACAAAAATATTTCCACAAGACCACCGGCCATTGTTTCAGAACCTTTATACAGTAAGTGGGTTTAATACTTCTCGGGAACTTAAAGAACGCATTCATAGGTCATAGTTCGTGATACCTTTTCCTCAGCAATTCTTTTTTTTCCTCAACAGACAAAAATATTTCCACAAGAGCACCAGCCGTTGCATCAGAACCTTCATACAGTAAGTGGGTTTAATAATGCTTCTCGGGAACTTAAAGAACGCATTCATAGGCCATATAGTTCGTGATACCTTTTCCTCAGTAATTCATATTTTTTTCCTCAAGAGGACAAACATATTTCCACAAGAGCACCAGCCGTTGCATCGGAACCTTAATACAGTCAGTGGGTTTGAATACTTATCGGGAACTTAAGGAATGAATTCATGGGACGTGGTTCGTAATATTCCTTTATCAGCAAGACAAACTTCCTTCCACAAGAGCATCGGCCATCGCATCAAAACACTTATACAGTCATTGGGATTAAATACTTATCGGGAATTTAAGTAATGTATTCATGGGACGTAGTTTATAACATTTTCATCAGCAAAACAAACTTCCTTCCACAAGAGAATCGGCCATCGCATCAAAACCTTTATATAGTGATTGGGATTAAATACTTTTCGGGAATTTAAGGAATGAATTCATGGAACGTGGTTCGTAAATTTTCTTCATCAGCAAGACAAACTTCCTTCCACAAGAGCATCGGCCATCGCATCAAAACACTTATACAGTCATCGGGATTAAATACTTTTCGGGAATTTAAGGAATGTATTCATGGGACGTAGTTTATAATATTTTTCATCAGCAAAACAAACTTCCTTCCACAAGAGCATCGGCTATGGCATCAAAACCCTTAAACAGCCACGGATTTATTCACTAATGTACTGAATATATAAGAACGTAAGGAGTCTGCGAGAGGAAGTGCAATGCAATGATTGTGTCGAATATATGGAATGCATTCACGAGACACAATTTGTAATATATTTTTCTCAACACGAATGTTTCCCCAGTGCAGGAAAGAGCTCGCTTACCGCTGCCAGAAAATGAAAACGAGAACAAAAAAAATAAATATCCACTTACATCGAACGCTTAAAGATTTGCGAGTGAAAGACAGACAAGGAAGTATTTAGCTTTAACTGTACCTTTTACTCTTCTTTGTCCTTCATCTCTCTCTCTCTCTCTCTCTCTCTCTCTCTCAAAACATACCGAGTAATTGTTGTTCGCTGCCCCACTTCACTATGCCACTTTTTTTTCGTTTGTGTTTCCTCCTTCAGTAGTGTGTGTGTGTGTGTGTGTGTGTGTGTGTGTGTGTGTGTGTGTGTTCTCGTGCTCACCGTGACCCCCAAACACTGCCATGCACACACACCCCGCCTTACACCCCCTCCCCCCTCACAGCCTCCCGCCTCGGCTTCCTCCTCCATCGCATCCTTGATTCATCTCCTGGCGCCGTGACGTCACGCGCCGCGGACACTATAAGTAGCGAGGCGGCGGCGAGGCTCGGCAGTCGTCTCTTCCAAGCACCACCACCACCACCACCATGGTAGGAGCACCTACAGCCAGGCAAACACTGTACATGTGCAGTATGCCAAGAGTAGTGCACAGTAACACGCTGTGCAGTATTGAGTATAACACCATGGTAGAAGCACAGTCATGTAACACTGTACACATGCAGCAGGCGTTGAGTAGTAACATGACAGAGGCACTCTTGTGCATGCTCAGGTATCAGGGCGAGCCTCCAGGCCTGAGCTGCTCACCGTCAGGGGGACGAGAGGCCATGCATGAAAACATGACTCTGTTATTGTATGGCTATTGTTGTTAGCGTTAATGCTCATACTGTTGTTGCTGATGTTGTTGTTGTTCCCGTGTGTCAGTACTAACGCCGTGTGTGTTTGTCGTTGCAGCTGAAACACCCTCTCGCCCTCCTGTCCCTCGCCCTGCTCCTCGGCGTGGTCTGCGTCAGCGCCGGCGGCGGCTACGGCCGCGGCGGCGGCGGCGGCGGCTTCGGCCGCGGCGGCGGCGGCGGATTTAGAGGAGGAAAGGGCGGCTTTGGCGGCGGCGGATTTGGCGGTGGAAAGGGCGGCTTTGGCGGCGGCGGCTTCGGAGGCGGCGGCAAGGGAGGCTTCGGCGGCGGTTTTGGAGGCGGCAAGGGTGGATTTGGCGGCGGCGGATTCGGCGGTGGCGGATTCGGCGGCGGCAAGGGAGGTTTCGGCGGCGGCCATGGCGGCGGTGGATTCGGCGGCGGCAAGGGAGGTTTCGGCGGTGGTGGATTCGGCGGTGGCGGCCATGGCGGCGGCTACGGCAAATAAGTCTTCCCTTCCGCCACCTCTTCGCTGCGACGCCTGAACGTGTGCACATACACAGTCGTGTACGCCTGTGTGCGTTTATGTATGTGCGTGCACAAATAGGCAAAATCCATGAAGCTTCCCCTCCCTCTCCCCTTCACCCCATGCACCACACCTCCTCATTTCATTTCCCCTCCTCTCGACCCTCTCATCGTACCCTCATTTTTTTATCGCCGCAACGAGGATCAATA
>NC_066544.1:16712652-16772652 GCF_024679095.1 Eriocheir sinensis
TAGATAGATAGGTAGATAGATAGATAGATAGACAGACAGATAGAGATAGTGAATGTTCCCTAAGAAGCCACATTTACTATAATCATTAATAATACAAACTTTATTTTCTATCCTTATTCCTCTAAGCCGCTTCCATCATTATTTCCTTATTATTTGTTCCTTCTAGAGTAATATTAGAGCAAAAATTACCATATGTGTGTAAATGGTTGACTGACTGACTGACTGACTGACTGACTGGCTGACTGGTTGGTGAAATGGCTGGCTGGTTCGCTTTTCAGAAATATGACTTTTGCTGAGAGAAGAAAGCATAAAATTGATCTTCTTTTGTAGGGAGAGAAGATGGTGTGTGTGTGTGTGTGTGTGTGTGTGTGTGTGTGTGTGCGTGTGTGTGTGTGTGTGTGTGTGTGTGTGTGTGTGTTATAAAGGTTTTATAGACACCTCTCACGATTCCTATGTGTCCTTGTGTTGTCATGTGTCATTGTGGTGCTGTTTGGACACTTTCGGGGATGTCATCATGTCCTTCTATATGTATCCTTCCTCCTCTACTTCCCTTCTCCCTTTTTTGCCACGTGTCCTTCTTTCCTTCCTCCCTTCCTTCCTACCTTTCTGACAAATCTATGGAGGTCAGTCTCCCCTCCGTGGTCATGTTTGGACACCTCAAATAATGTTGCTATGTCCCCTAAGATCTCTCTCTCGCCAGGGTAGATGAACGCCTATTACTCTTACTACTGTCACTGTTATTATAAAGGACACATTAATTCCACCGCTGGCTGACTGACAGAGCCTAATGTTAATATATCCCACGGTGCTTCCCACTTCAGTGGCGGGTTTGTTATCGTTACTCTCAACCTAAGCTAACATTAAATTCTTCCCGTGCTGACTGACTGACTTACTATTACAGGTATTATGAGCCAGCAATTAATATCACCTCCGGCTGAGTGACTGACTGTCGGATGAGTCGCCGGCGCCGTGACAGCCGGCCAGCCAGTCATCCAAGCAGCCGCCGGTCACACACAGTCACGTGAGGCAACAAACCTTCTGAGGAAATCCATCGATTGTTTTAACTCTTCTCGAGCGAGGAGGCAAATCTTCCGGCGGCCTCGTCCTCCTTTCAACGACTGCCCTTCCCCACCCTGGAACTCCGCCCCCCTCGCCCTCCCCCCGCCCCCCGCCGCCAGTATAAATGCCCCACCGGCTACAGTCTCCTCACACTTCCCAACTTCCTGCAACAAGGTGGGTGTCGGCAGCTACTGGCCACCACTTCTCGCCATCCCGGCCACGCCCTCACCAGTAATCTCACGCCCTTCTCTCTCCTTCCCACAGATGGGTATCCGACTCCTCGTGGCTCTCGGCCTCGTCGCCGCCTTCGTCAGCGGCGGCCACATTGGTGGCGGCGGCGGCGGCGGCCATGGTGGCGGTATTGGTGGTGGGTATGGCGGCGGCGGCAGCGGCGGCGGCTTTGGCGGCGGCCACGGAGGTGGCTTCGGCGGCGGCCACGGAGGCGGCATCGGCGGCGGAAAGGGTGGATTCGGCGGCGGCGGCGGCGGAATCGGTGGTGGCTACGGCGGCGGCAGCAGCTTCGGCGGCGGCCATGGCGGCGGCATTGGCGGCGGTTTCGGCGGCGGCCATGGCGGCGGCATTGGCGGCGGTTTCGGCGGCGGCAAGGGAGGTTTTGGCGGCGGCCATGGTGGCGGCATCAGCGGAGGATATGGTGGTGGCAGCATTGGTGGCGTCCATGGCGGCGGCAGCGGCGGGGGCTTCGGCGGCGGAAAGGGAGGTTTCGGCGGCGGCCATGGCGGCGGCATTGGCGGCGGCATCGGCGGCGGCGGCTTCGGTGGTGGCAAGGGAGGCTTCGGAGGCGGCCATGGCGGAGGCATTGGCGGCGGCATTGGCGGCGGATATGGTGGTGGTAGCATCGGCGGCGGCCATGGCGGCGGCATCGGCGGCGGCATCGGCGGCGGCCATGGCGGCGGCATCGGCGGCGGCTTCGGTGGTGGAAAGGGCGGCTTCGGCGGCGGCCATGGGGGCGGCATCGGCGGCGGCTTCGGTGGCGGCCATGGGGGCGGCATCGGCGGCGGCTTCGGAGGTGGCAAGGGCGGTGAGTATATAGTATATACTATATGGTCTGGGTAGCAGGCCAACCATTGAGCGGTCTCCTAAACCATTAATCCTTCTCCTATATCACTGACCATTCTTTTCAATCCCTAATCCCCCTTTGTACCATTATCCCTCGTCCTTTATCCTTAATCCACCTCCTGTGAACAACATTAATCTTTTTTGTACTCTTAATCCTCCTTTCGCAACCTGAGCCCTCATCATCCACTGCTGACCTTTCTGTAGCATCTCAAATCCTCATCCTGTCCACTCAGTCCCTATCCTCCTCCACCTCCTCTTTTACCACTGATCCTCCCTCTGCATCTCAATCCTCCTCACACTGTACACGTTCCTCACATCACGATCCTCTCCTTTGCACAAAAGACGAGGTGAGTTTTGCACACGCACTGAGCCAGGAGAAGACTCTCGTTAAACTCATTCAGGGGTAACTTACATGACTGTTCCTCCTTATTAACTCTTCACAGGCGGTTAGTCAGCCAGTCAGTCAGTCAATGAGCGGCTTTATAACTTTTCAATTAACTGGAGCCAACTGGAGGAACCGGTCGTGTGAGTGTCTTCCTTAATATTTTAAGAATGATTTGGGATCTTCACGTTTTTTTTTTCATATTTATTTTCACTTGTCTTTCCAAATACTGATAAATCATCCCGTTCCCTTGCGTTGTTGTGGTTGTTACTCCGCAAGATTTGTTTATTTGTCATCTCAGTTTTAAAAAGTATGAGATGACTTTTTCCCACGTTTTCTATGATGCATGATTCGTATATTTCATCGCCATAAATCTCTCTTTGCACAGTTTTTCCACACACACACACACACACACACACACACACACTTCATCAACACTCTATAAAGCTAACTAACCCACAAACCCCTTTTTCTTTCCCCAGGTGGCAGCATCTACGGCTAAGATGATTCACCCCCTACGCCCCTTCCCTCCCGTCCCGTCCCTCCCCTTCCCTTGCCCTTCATCCCCTTATCGCTAGAGGGAGAGAAAACGGCAAGGCAATGACCCCCTTCAACCCAAACCAAACTCCAATGGCTTTTATATTTTTTCTACTGATGTCTATATTTTTGTACTGTCACGATAAGGGAGAAGAAAAAAGAATGTCAAATGGAGAGTCACGCGTGTTTGATCAGTATTATTACTATTATTATTATTATTTTCTTAACGTGTCATGTCAAGCAACCAACCACTGACTGAACTGTTTTCCTTCTCGGGGTCACAAACCTCGGAGGGCCCGCGATGACTTGTGAGAAATAAAAGAGAAATGAACGAACCTCTGTATTGCCTGTGTCATCCTCATCCTTCTGTGTGTGTGTGTGTGTGTGTGAAGGGAACAAAAGGAACACGGATACCAGAGAGAGAGAGAGAGAGAGAGAGCAATGGTTAAACAATGATTCTCTCTCTCTCTCTCTCACACACACACACACACACACACACACACACACACACAAACACACACACAGTTATCAGGAAGAAGTAAATGAAGAAGGAAAGCTAGTAGGCTTAAATAACACCTATACAGTCTAAGAGCAAGTAGGCTACAGGATCACCACACGACATCGCGAACATATCATCCAGTCTTACATAACACCAGGTGAAGGATTCTGTCATGACTCAGTACTATCGAAATTTTGAGAACCATAAAATAACTTCATGAACTACGGTGACTTGGAACTCTTAAGACAAAGCTATACAATGACGCTGAACTCCTCCTGTAAACCGGGTGAGGGTTTCGAACTGACACGTGACTAAACATTTAAGCCAGGAAAGTTTAGCCGAATTTTAAAACAACCACACCCTAGAATGACAAAGGCTTAAGGAAATATTTTGACGGTATGTGAAGCTTCAATCAAATATAAATTATACGATTTTTTCATACTTTGATCATAAGGAAGATAGTTTAAGTGTAAGCAAATCTTTAGAAAATATATATTGTGCAATTTTACCCTGAATATAAGAAAACAGAACATGTACACCATAAAATTATTAATATTCTGGGATTTGGAAAGCTCAAAATACCTGCGAGTTAAGATGTTGCAAGTTAATAGGCTATAAAAATGGCCTCCTCCGTTATGGGGCTTGGATATATAGAACATGAATTATTGCTGATTATACAAGTAAAATGAAAAAAAAATCAGGAGAAATTCATCAACCTGAGCAGGATATTCTACATAATTAATACAGAATCACAAATAATAGCCTAGGATGCAGGAGGTGGAGGTCGGACAAAAAAAAAATCATCACGCTGAAAGGATTTACCGTTTACCGTTGATGATTTTGTGAAAGGAAAAGTCTACAAATAACAATAATGTCCTGAAGAGAGAGAGAGAGAGAGAGAGAGAGAGAGAGAGAGAGAGAGGTGGAGGGCGGACGAAAAAAAAATTACGCTATAAGGGTTTACCGTTTACCATTGATGATTTTGTGAAAGGAAAAATCTATAAATAACAATAATGTCCTGAAGAGAGAGAGAGAGAGAGAGAGAGAGAGAGAGAGAGAGAGAGAGAGAGAGAGAGAGGACATTTTTGTATTTAACTGCAATATGTAAGTGTAAAAATAAATGAAGAAAGAAAAAGAAGAAAAAAAACAGAACGTGGTGGAGCAAAAGGAAGAAAAAGAGAAAATTTGATAATATGGAGAGAGAGAGAGAGAGAAAGAGAGAGAGAGAGAGATTTTTACATAGATTTACATAGATTTACATAGAAATCAGACCACACAGACCCCATGGTCCAGACTAGGTGGTCTCTCCTTAAACCTAAGTGATTTTACATTAATCAGAAGGCTCCAAAACGTTGCATTTCTACTCTAGAGACAGAGAGGTTAAGGGTGTCGATGGGGTCCTATCCTAACCTTGCTGGCATTCCCGTGTCACCTGTGAGGGCCAGACTTGTTGCTTCTTACCTCCCTGTTGGTGTCCTGTCACATTGGTCCTCCGCTGTTTCCTTCACAAACACACAAACACTGAACGCTCTCCTGACGCACTGAAGCACCACTAAGCCTTCACACCAGTACAAGGGGCACCACCATGTCGATAAGTGTAAGAAAATAGCACTCTGAATCCCTGTCACGTCTCGGGGCGCGTAAAATAGTCAAATTTGCAAAGTGAAGGAAGCCTCTGATAACTGTCCCGCCGGATTGTTTATGTTTACTTGTAAGAGTCACGTGACCCTCTCTCTCTCTCTCTCTCTCTCTCTCTCTCTCTTCAGGACATTATTATTATTTGTAGATTTTTTCCTTTCATAAAATCAATAATATTCTATAGATGAATATGTTAGGAGTCAGTCCCTTACCATAAAGCTAAACAGTAACTCATAATGGACTAGGACTTCTCCCTTTCAAACCTCAATAACTGTGTATACGAAACCGCCTTATTTGTTTACATTTACTCGATACACAAAAATACTATATGGGCAGTGAGGAATGTCACGAGCCAAGCCTTAGAGCATTTTAAATTTATATTCTTGCCAATAACTATTTCTTGGCAAACCGTATACAGACTACAACAATATAAGAGAGAACATTCAAGCCTTGGTCTTTTGCAATAATTCGCTCTCCATTAGCAATCAGGAACTTTAGTGATTAGCTATGAATGTTTTTGTTTCATATTAGGCTATTCATCCAATTTATCCTGTTATTTTCATTTATCCAATTCATTCTACTCATCCTGTCCTTCTGGTTTATCCTGTTTACCTGATTAATCCTATTCTTCTGGTTCTTCTGTTCATCCTTTTCATCCTTCTCCTCTTCATCCTATCCTGTTATTTTCTTAAGTTTATTCATCCTATCATCCTGGTTCTTGTTCATCCTATCTATCCTTATCTTCTTCATCCTATTCTTCTGGTTCATTCTCTTCGACCAGATCCTATTCATACTTTTCATTCTATTTATCCTCATCATCCTGGTGCCCCAAATTAAAGCATTCTCACACTTTCAGTCAAACTCACCTTCTTAGCTTTTATGTATTAAACCCAGTAGTTGCAGGGATCGTGTTTCTCAAAGGCCCCTCTTAGCGAGAAAAATGAGAAAAAATCATCACTCACGCGAACCATTTCATAATATATATCAACGCATTTGTGATCAGTTTATGCATAATCTATTTTGGGGGGTTTATATCATGGCAAAAATTTGGCCCATCGCTGGTACACGGTAAAGCCACAAACTTGGCCCGTCGCTGCTACCAGGTTAACTATTAATGTTCTTTGTGCTTCTCTGTGCTATAAAAACTCACATCAAAAGAAAGAAATAAAACAAAAGCAAAAAATACACAATAATATATTCAATCATGCACTGACAAACATATAGTTATCACTGGAGGGAACAAAAAAAAATCAAACACCACCAAATTATAATATATCGGAAAATGAATGACATTGTGGGCAGCATATATATAAAAAAAAGGAGTAATAATATCTACAAACCATTAAAAAAAGAACTGCAAATAGGGGTGAATTTTTAATAATACGAGGAATACATAAAAGTGAAAAATCTAAATAAATGTGCAATAAGTGTACTAACAAAAAAATGGGAATGTGTATGTACAAAAAAGGTAAGGATAACATTACCATGCACCTCAGCAGCAACCTTCTCTTAGCACTCTTTAGTTCAGGCTACAACGTACGGACTACACTGGCACCTCGGATGGCCCCTAACCCTTAGACGGCGGCAGTATTTGAAGAGTAGCTCCCAAAAATGAATCATCTATATACAGTCACTGCCGCCCTTAGCAACATAGCATGAAGATAGTTACGCCGCATAAGGGGTGTTTTAACTATCGTCTGTATATAGATTCTACTGCAATCTGGAAGTGTTGTTATATTTCTGCCACACAAAACTGACTGACTGAATTTTGGACTGTATGTATATAGTTCCATCGCCGTCTAAGGGTCAACAAAGCCACCCCCACAGAGCACACTTATGGAAATGCCACTCCACGCTGCGACCATTTCCTTAACGAGACTCTGACGCCACGGGATGGAAAGGTGCGGGCAGGTTACAGGTACATAATGCAACAGGTCAAGGCAGGTCAGTTCAGGGTCATGGATGGATAGACAGGCAGACAGATTAATATGCTGAGGTCGTACACATAATACGACAGCATCTAAGTTTTCCTCTCTCTCCTTTTCATACTGCTGTTTAACTCATTTTACATTATCGTTAATCTCTCATCTCCTTCAGGAAAGCTCAAAGGGCAGATGGAACTTAGCCGGACAACGGTGGTCAAAGATAGTGATAGGAGAACATCAACATTCTCCTACTTTCTGTTCTGCCAATTGACTTAAAATACCTCATCGTCTCCCTTCCCCCCCTTCTCACTGACTCATATGCCTGCTGGAGCTGTCGTGTTGAGAATATTTTGGTTGAGTGGTGGTTAGTTGCCAACAAAACACCCTGCCACATCAACTACACGCTAGTTAAGCACAGTTACAAAGCTGCAGCAGATATCCTCTAGTAGTTACCTTCATGTACTTATACCTAGTGACTACTCACAGCTCTTATCTGGAACTGAATACATATACATAACTACTCAGATGAGCAAAACATTCAGAAACAATAAGAGAACTAAGATTAAAACTTGCTGAAGCTTTATATTCAACATGAAATAGGAAAACAATGAAGATTCACAAAGTTAAAACTACTATATGAAAACCAAGTGAATCTATCGGCTGCCATTACCTCAGGGCACAGCTGCATGCTAGGAAACTTGATCTCAGCTCTTAGGGGAAATCAGTGAGCCATAGAGTGCTAAATGGTTAATGAGTGACACTAACTCACCCAACAGATTCTAAGTCAGGAAATTATAGTTGTCTCAAATCCTCTTTGCATAATGATCCTACGATATGACAAGGGGTTGAGTCTGTGCACCCCCTCAAGCAAGGTAGACTGCAGGTCACCATGAGACAACAACCGTTCAAACACTATGTAGCTAGTTGTTGGGGGCCCGGGACCCCCGCTATCTACTTCCCAGGGTAAGAACTAATTTGTCACGTTCACTATGGCATTACAAGAGGGCAACTATGGCAATTACATGAGTGCATAAGATTACAATAACTAACTTATCATCAACCTTGTCAACTACTTCATGTTCCCAGCACTTGTACAGCTTGCCAATGCACTTAACATTAATTCTGAACAAGCAAGCACCACTTCCTTAGGTACACAAGTCTTTGATCTACAAATTCTCAAGTTCATCTGTTAATATTGAGTAATTTTGAGATGTCTGTGCACACCCAGTCTTTAGTCTGGGTGGTTTTGAGTCTTCTGAAGTGTTTCACATTTTCAAAAACTACTTTTCTCAGTTTTTTTTAGAGAAAATGGCTGTTCTCCCTACCATTAACTACTTCCTAATAAATATTGATATATATAATCTATTCCTAATTAATAGCCATCGTTCACTAATACAAAAATATAGATATATATATATTAAGTGTTGGCATACAGATAATTTTTTCTCCGCACGTCCACAAATTGATCGACAGAGGGTACAGCCGAGTAGGGACTGGAATGCATGTCACCGAGCCTAAGCTACTTATGCCGCCGCCACACACTGCCTCCAAGCCTACGCACCGCAGAGAGGAAAGCTAAACAGCACACAAACTAAAGCAGCACTACCCGCAACGAAACAAGGCATGCACACACACACACACACGCAAGGCCGTGTTGTGTATGTGTGTGCGTCCGTGTGCGGCCCAACACACCACATTAAGTATTTATTAAAGCCTACCTATGGTCCAATAACACTAGACACAGCAGCCTTAGCCTTAGAGGAACTGAAAGCCTCTGGTACCAGCCACACCCGCTGGACAGACTGTTCTCCGCAGTATAATAAAAACAGCAGCCAAGAGTGTATTGTGTATATGAGTCATTTGGTGAGATACAACTTACATTTCATCATAGCAACCATAGAGGGAGAATGTTCGCCTTACAATTATGAAAAAAAAGGTAGGTAGTGTTATAATTCCATACTGTAAGATATAGGAAAGCACCAGATTATTACTCCTTCATTATAAGAACCTGTGCCATTATCTCCCATTATTACCTCATTATAGCAACCATAGAGGGAGAATGTTCACCTTACAGTTATTAAAAGGTGGTATGAGTTATAATTTCATACAGTAAGATAGAGGAGAGCACCAGTTTACTCCTTCATAATAAGAACCTGTGTTAACATCTCCAATTATTACCTCATTATAGCAACCATAGACGAAGAACGTTTGCCTTACAGTTATGAAAAGGTAGTACGAGTTATAATTTCATACTGTAAGATTGAGGAAAGCAACAGATTACGCCTTCATTACTTTATACGAACCTGTGCCTTTGATATCTCCCATTATTACCTCATTATAGCAACCATAGACGAAGAACGTTTGCCTTACAGTTATGAAAAGGTAGTACAAGTTATAATTCCATACAGTAAGACATAGGAAACAACAGATTACGCCTTCATTACTTTATACGAACCTGTGCCATCATTATCTCGGCTTCCTAAACACACACTGATACAAAGAACCACCAAATGCACTCTGAATAAAATAGTTGCACCGTAATATAATCCCGAGGTAAACACGTCAAACACGGAAGGCATGTTGTGTTACTCTATCAAACTAACAAACGCCTTGATGGAGAAAATGTTCCCTTCTCTTCATTGTGTCTGTTCAGTAATACATGAGATTTTTTTCATCCCACAGTGCTTTCTTTACAACCATTCAAGCCTATCCTCTCTTACCACTCACATTTGATCATTGAGTGTCATTCTATCAAACTAGCTGAAGAAAATGTTCCCTTCTCTTCATTGTGTCTGTTCAGTAATACATCAGATTCTTCTCATCCCACAGTGCTTTCTTTACAACCATTCAAGCCTATCCTCTCTTACCACTTAGATCATTGAGTTTGTTATTCTATCAAACTAACTGAAGAAAATGTTCCCTTTTCTTCATTGGGTCTATTCAGTAATACACAAGATTCTTTTTCTCCTAAAGTACTTTCCTTACAACCATTCAAGCTTATAGTCTCTTTCAGCTTTATCCATTATGTACCTTTATCCACTGAAGAAAAAGTTCCCCTCTCTTCATTGTGTTTTTTCAGTAACACCTAAGATTCTTTTTCTTCCACGGTACTTTCCTTACAACCAAACAAGCCTACCTTCTCTTACAGCCTTTTCCATTACCTTTTTTATCTACTGAAGAAAAAGCTCCCTCTCTTCATTGTGTCTTTTCAGTAACACCTAAGATTCTTTTTCTTCCACGGTACTTTCCTTACAACCATTCAAGCCTCTCCTCTCTTACAGCCTTATCCATTGCATTCATCCACTGAGTTTGTGTAGTTCAACATTGTACAACAGCATCATTACAACCCACCACGTCCATTGTTCCTCCTTAGCCGTGCAAACCTACCTACGCCTCTTGTGAGGTTATCTACAATTGCGAGTTTCTTGACGTCCTACAGTAGACACCTTCCTTACAACCCACCAAGTCTCTTAAACACATCCCTAATGCAATGCTACATATGCCTTAAATCTTTATAGTACTCTGCATCTACCAATGAGATCAAATATATCATTACTTTACATCATGCATATGGGAGGGAGCATTTGCCAGGTCCTATGCACTGTTCCAACTAGCACTCATAGCACACAGAAACACTTGGGGAAATTGCAACGTTATAAAAATGAGCTACTGTCAAGATAAACACCATTCCGTACTTTGACAATAAGTTAATCTGTATATTTCAGCTTAATCTTCCTTTTTTCTTACTGTTTCTTCTTTTTTTTCATTTAACTTAGCTTCTTATCTTCTTCCCCTAAATTTCCAGACAATAAGTTAATCTGTATATTTCAGCTTAACTTTCCCTTTTTCTTACTGTTTCTTCTGTTTTTATTTAATTTCTTATCTTCTATTAAATTTTCCCTAAGTTTTGTTCCTGGCACGAGGACTAACTGGCAGGGTGCATGTGCCTAGGCCAACACCCCTTTCCTGGTACCTACTAGTTCCTGTCTACTACACCGGTGCTCTGAGATGGGTGTTAACATGCTGTCCCTCACATCTCACCCCACATCATCAACCCAAGTACTTTGCAGCCAACATTAACTCTGCAGCCAACATCATGAGAACACAATCCCTTCTACAGCGTATGGAATGTTGCGCCATTTGTTCAGCGTTTGTACTTGCTTATCTCCATTGATTAAAACTGGTGGTAATGTGTATGGAATTAAATACTTTTAAATTAGATCTAAAAACACATTATGCTGCAAATAGTGCCTTCAGTTGCAATACTTTGGTTTCACATCAAGAATACAAGCTACGAGAACAGTACACACTATGTTATACTTTTTACCTTACATCATAACAAAAATTTCCATGGGTTAAGCTATTACATGGAGAGATCCTTCCAATGCAATCGTACTTTGGTTTCACATCAACAGACAAAGAATAGTCATTGCATAAATACAAAAATATTTTCAGAACGTGTCACTTTGGAAAGCAACACGCCAACACCTCGTGCCAGATTTGTACCGCGACACTTCCTACATAAGGCACGTCAGATATGCAGGGAATCACACGAGTGCATTCAGTAATATGCATAGAGTGTGCCGGACACCGAGCTCTGTTGCAAACCATGAACTTCCCCCTGACAACACCAAAACATGCACCTGAAGATGACAAAAAACACCCAAAACTTGAGAGAAAGTGGAAAAGGGTGAATATTATGACACCCTGACACCCACCTCTCGCAAAACCCCAAAGATGGAATGTTAAAAAGGAATAGCTACCAACACCAACCTCAGAAAAATTCATAATCGAGCGTTAGTCTCAAATCTTCCTTCCACTGGTACTGACATCAAGAAATATAAACTTTTCACTCAACCTTTTCTCCTCATCCTTCATTGCTAATAACCAACACTGCCAGATCCTCATACTCAGCATATCGTATTTGCCAGCTTCAGGTTAAAAATTATTGCACAAACACAGATACTCATTTAAAGTTAGTGTTAAAATCATTATTGATGGAGGGGTTTTGCATTAGTTATGGGTCAGACACTGTAGCATACAACACGCTGGGTATGTGCTAATCTGTGAAAGCTGGTCATGACACAAATGCAAACTACAATACTCCTTCGTTACGACAGCAACAACTTTCTACTTTCTGCTCCATTTACGACGGTAGTGAGAGAGGAAAGGACACTGGAGAAACAAACTGCACTTCCCATTCATCTCCACACCAAACACATCAAACTAACCATTCACCGCTTCATTTATCTGGATAGCGAGTTAGAAAAGAACATAAAACTATTCGTTGTGATTCTGAATCCTAGAGAAAAGAGAGGATGAGTAAATCTCCTCCGTAAAAATCCCTATAAGCCTTCGACACACGACCTTTTATATATATATGCATGAAAAGTGTGCAGATTTTACAAACATGCACCTGGATATAAAGCTACACAAGGGGTATAAGAGGCACCTCCTGCTATGGCACCTACTCAAAGCCCGGCACTTGGACAAGGCATCACGTGTGGCACTGTGGAGCAGCAAAAACAGCCCAGACCCAGAGAAAAAAAGGCTCCAAGTGAAAAATGTAGCAGAAAAAGTATGAGGACTGTCGCTGCACTAAAAATGGACCTCAGAAAAATCCCCAAAATTAAAAACGTAGCAAAAAAATAGGAGTAACTGCAATAGAAAAAAAATCAGCCTTAATTAAATGGTAAACACTGACAAATGCTACAGTGCTGAGATGGGCGGAATAAATATACTAAGGAATGTCGTTGTAGCTGCATAAATGAGACTGCCACTGTAGATACAAAAATGTGACGTAACGATAAAACACTGGAAGGAAACGTTACAAGAGCTGCATAAAATGGTGTGGTAAAAACGCTGCAATACTGAGAGAAGCTGCAAAAAGAGTAACACGTAGCTGCGGCAAAAACAATAATAGTCGCCACTTTACAAGGGACTCAAAACATTATGGGTGGTTGGTATTCTCAGACACTTCTGCCTCTCACATCAATCATTGCCAGGACGAAAAGGAGATCAATCCAATTCTCATGAGTGGTTTTTAGGCTCATGATGCACAAATAGGATCAAACTACTACCAGGATCATAAAACTGCCCCTGGAAATGACCCGAACTCCATGAAACCCTTGTTAAATATGTGTGCTTGAGGGCAGAAGTGTTTAAGAATATGACCCTATGAACCACAGCTAAAAAAGGAGATTAATCCAGTTCTCATGAGTGGTTTTTAGGCTCATGATGCACAAATAGGATCAAACTACTACCAGGATCATAAGACTGCCCCTGGAAATGACCCAATCTCCTATGAAACCCTTGTTAAATATGTGTGCTTGAGGGCAGAAATGTTTAAGAATATGACCCCATGAACCACAGCTAAAAAAGGATAACAAAAAACAATCACCACTCTCACAGTCAAGGCACAGTTATTAGGCACAAGAAACTTGATACTTTTGATCCCTGTGCTCATCAAAGTTTGCATAATGTTATGTAAAGTTGTGTCCACACGAACCACATCAAATTCCCTTTCAAAACACACACAGTCATTTTTAATACTCCATTTAGCCCTAACAGGAGGCCAAGATACTGAGTGATACATTTTGAAATATTCACAATAAATAATTAGTTAAACACTCAAAGGAAAATTGACTGAATAACTTGTGATACTAAAACCATGAACTGTGGAAAAATTGAAAAGTAATATGGTGCAAGAGAGAGAGACTAAGATATTGAGTGATACATTTTGAAACATTCCTGATAAACATTATTTAAACCCTCGAAGGGAAAACTGACTGAATAACTTGTAATATCAAAACTATGAACTGCAGAAAAATTGAATTATAAAACAAATACCAGCCAAACACAAGGACATGACTCACACATCATCTCGTAAATGTCCCTCCTAAGACTGATAATACTTTTGTGCTGCATGTTTGTATATCTCTGCTACCATTGCTGTATACAAGGCAAGTAGAGGAAGGAGTAGAGAGCACCTCATAATGTACTTCAATGCCCTATCAATTCCTCCACGACTCAATTGAAGACTTTGTGCTACGATTCTCATGGTGATAAACAACCTCACTGGATCACTAGGAACGTACAAAAAAGGTAATAATGCCCACGCGAGGAAACATTCTGTGCCGTATTATGAGTTGAGATTCCTTTGAAGCAACTCCGAGAAGGGAACGGAGTCAACCCAAGAAGCAAAATTAGTGAGGAGTTGTGTGGGGGGGAATGGGGTATGAATTGGGTGTGGGTAGTCTTGTAACCTGCCTTTGTCTGTGTCTTTCTGTTATTCTGTATTTCTTAAAGCTTGGAAAGAAATTAGGTTGAGGATAATCTTGTAACCTGCCTCTGCCTGTGTTTCTGTTATTCTGTATTTCCTAAAACTTGAAAAAAAATTAGGTTGAGGATATTCTTGTGGCCTACCTGTCTGTGTTTGTTATTATGTATTTCTTAAATCTTGGAAAAAAATTAGGTTTGGGGTAACCTTGTAGCCTTCCCATCTGTGTTTCTGTATTCCTGTATTTCTCTAATGTTGTGTCTGTTCTCTATATGCCTCTATGTGTCTTCGTCTACATATATGTCTCATGGTTAGCTTGTCTCATTACCTCTGTGTTTGTCAGTATCTGTAAATATCTCTACTGTTTACAAAATGAGGTCTGTATATAAATATTCTGAATACTTTCCAGGCATTTATGTTACTTAAACCTATCATTACTTTTGTCACCTGCTTGCGGTATGGTTGGTGGCTGTGGCTGTGAGCATGTTAGAAGGGTGTGTCTGTATATATATAAGCTAATGGTGCTGAGAGGTGCAGTGCAAAAAGATCTGTTTAAGTGGTAAGATTGTATGCTTGAAGGTGTATATATATGTCTTCCTCATGACATGCCTGTGCTATTTGTATTCTTGTTCCTTTTGCTTACTGTGGAAACAATGAAACTGACTGTGCTGAAAATATGAGAGTGTGATTTCTTGCAGGCTCCTTATGCTCTTATGTGGAATGTATATATGCTTATGTATACCTATCTCTCTCCCTCATGGTATATATATGGTATTGTTATGTCCCTTACCTACTGCAGACAAGACACCGTAAGACTGTCTGTACTGAGTGCTATGAAGGTAAA
This sequence comes from Eriocheir sinensis, assembly GCF_024679095.1. Lineage (NCBI taxonomy): Eukaryota > Metazoa > Arthropoda > Malacostraca > Decapoda > Varunidae > Eriocheir > Eriocheir sinensis. The sequence goes on from NC_066544.1 coordinate 16,727,893, forward strand.
ATATGTGTTTATATGTGGTATGTATGGAAGCTTAAGTGTAGTATTAATCTCATTCCCTCAGGATATATATATGTGGTATAATTATGTCCCTTTCTTACTGCAGACAAAATACCATGGAACTGTCTGTGCTGAGTGCTGAAAAGGTATATGTGTGCATATGTAAAAGGTATATATATGTGGTTTGTAGATATGCTTAAATATACTATGCATCTTTCTCCCTCATGGTATGTTTGTGGTATTATTATGTCCTCCTTCCACTGAAAACAAAACACCATGAGACTGAAGGTGCTGAATGCTGTAAAGGTAAAATATGTGTGTATATGTAAGAGATATATATATATGGTTTGTAGATATGCTATGTTGGTACGTTTGTGGTATCGTAATGTCCCCTTCCTACTGTAAACAAGACACCATAAGACTGTCCATGCCAAGTGCTGAGAAGGTAAAAGAGGTGTGTAATATGTGGTATGTATGCAAGCTTAACTGTAGTATGCATCTCTCTCTCTCATGTGGTATTGTTACGCCCCTTCCCTCACTGCAGACGGGACACCATTAGACTGACGGTGCTGTGTGTGTTGTGCAGGATCGCCATGGCCTTGTGTAGGTCGGCCTGGCGTAGGTCCACACCGTCCACCTGCAGCAGCTTGTCCCCCACCTTGAGGGCCGACGAGGCTGCCCCGCCGCCCGCCACGCTCATCACGTAAATGCTCTGTGGGAAGGTGATGAAGGTGACGGTGGGTAAAAGTTGGGAGATGAATGATGCGGGAGAATGGAGTATGAAGAAGGAATGTGAATGAATAAGGAATGAGAATAGATGAATGAGAATGAACAAGAATATGAATGAGAATGAAGGAGAGTAAAAACTGAAGAATGGGAATATGAATGAGAACTGAAGGAGAATAAAGACTGAAGAAGAAGTGAGAATGAGAATGAATGCAAATGAATGAATAAATGAGAATGAAGGAGAAGGATGACTGAAGAATGAGAATGAGAATGAATGAGAATAAACAAGAATAAGAATGAAAATAAAGAAGAAAGACAACAGAAAATCAAGTGAAAATGAGAACAAGTGAACAAGAATGAACAAGAAGAAGAAAATGAGACTGATTAGTTTCTTTTCCACTTTTCCTTCAATCTTTTCCCGCCTCTACAAGCTGAACCACCAAGGGCAGCAGCACCAGCATCATCTTACCTTATCATCAGGGTCTGCATTGGACTGCCCTATCGTGAAGCCCAGGTCGGGATTCTTCTCAATCATCACTGGGAACTGGAGGAGAAGGCGGAGGTTAGGTTAAGTTAGGTTAGAGGGTGAGGGCTTCTATTGGGGTTATAGAGAGGGGGACTGCTGAGGTAATTAGTGGGTTTATGAAGAACTTATATATACTGCCTTGTGTACATATGTGAAGGGGAGAAGTAAATAAAAGAGGGAAGGAGGAAAACTAAGGTGAGGTGAGAGGGATAATCTAGTGAGGATAAAATGAAAATAAGGAAAAAAAAGGGGTGATTAATGAGAGGGTTTACAAAGAACTTATATATAACTGCCTTGTGTCTATACGTGAAGGGGAGAAATAAATAAAAGAGAGAAGGGGGGAAACTAAGGTGAGGTGAGAGGGATAATCTAGTGAGGATAAAATGAAAATAAGGAGCAAAAAGGGATGATTGAATGAGAGGATAAAATGAAAAGGTATAAAACATATGAAATTCAGTGAGATAAATTCATCGCCAAAAGAATAAATTTATATCACCAAGAAAAGATCAGCTGTCCAAAAAGATCCCAAAAAAAGAAATATGCAAACAACTGACACTAAAAATCAAGACCAAAAAAGTACAAAAGATCAAATTAGAGTTGAAAAAATACACCAATAATATAAAAATGGGAATAAAAGAAAGAGAAAACCCAAAAATAACAAAAAAAATCAGGAAATAAAAGAGAAGAAAAATCAGAGAAATAGAATAACAGCAATCAATTACGAAAAAAAAAATTAGAACGTTTTAAACTTTGGCATTCCCCCTGAACATGTAAGAGGCACATCACCACCACCACCACCACCATCACCATCACCACCACCACCACCACCACCGCCACCACCATTACCACTTTCCTCACCACCATTACCCCAAGCCATCACCCAACCATTCACCACTACCAAGCCCATACTCTTCAGCCCACATTCAGACACTTCACATTCTCATAAAAAAAAATTAAAAAAAAATAAAAAAAGACATCAAGAGAAGGCTTCCCAAGGACAAATAAGTGTAGCAGAAATAAGACAAAATAAAAGGAACAAAAGGCTTCCCAAAAACGAATTAAGGCGAGCAGAAATAAGATAAAATAAAGGACATCAAAGGCTTCCCATGAACAAATTAATAGTAGGAGAAATATAAATGATAAACAAAAATCTTACCAATGACAAATTAGGCTTAGCATTGATATAAGACAGAAATAAGACATAAAACAAGACATCCCAAAGACAAATCAATATCAATAATAGGAAAAACATAGAGGGAAAAAACATAACCCGGGCTTCTCAATCAAGAGCAGCAGAAAACAATAGGTGCCAAAACAAAACCCTTCTCAAACCAAGAAGCACCAGAAACACAAGATCTAGCCCAGGATATTTACCATTTAAGGTGGTACCTGGACACTCTGCGCTCAGGGATCCAAACCTTCCTGGTCTGGATGGAGGCATGAGGGGAGAGTGAGAGAGAGAGTTGGCCGAGTGAGTGAGGTGAGAAACACAAACACACACGCAAGAACACGGAGATACAAGGCTACGGATTGTTAGTTCAGAGCTCGTTGGTTATCACACTCACAATGCTAAGAGATGAAGCTTGGAGTAGTAATAGTAAATGAGGTGTTGAGAGTTATGAAGAATCTTATATTAGCTTAGAACACAAGTAATGAGGATATGTATATTAGTTCAGAGCTCCAGTTGGTCATCACAATCACAATGCTATGAAGCTTGAAATAGTAAGTAATATTGAATGAGGTGTTGAGAGTTATGAAGAATCTTATATTAGCTTAGAACACAAGTAATGAGGATATGTATATTAGTTCAGAGCTCCAGTTGGTCATCACAATCACAATGCTATGAAGCTTGAAATAGTAAGTAATATTGAATGAGGTGTTGAGAGTTATGAAGAATCTTATATTAGCTTAGAACACAAGTAATGAGGATATGTATATTAGTTCAGAGCTCCAGATGGTCATCACAATCACAATGTTAAGAGCCGAAGCTTGAAATAGGAGCACATAGTAATAGTAAATGAGGTGTTGAGAGTGTTGCGGCATTTCATATTAGCTTAGAACAAAAGTAATGAGAATATGTTTATTAGTTCAGAGCTCCACATGGTCCTCGTACTCACAATGTTACGCCACAAAGCTTGAAATAGTAATAGTATGAGTTATGAGGGGCCTAATATTAGCATAGGAAGGCTGTGTGAGTTAGAAGATTAAAAAGCTTTAGAACAGCCAGACTGATTTAGCTGTATAGGCATCAGCCAGTTTAAGAGCTATATCACAGCACCATTGTTATGTGTTAAATACCTACTGTGTGTGTATGGGGAGGCAAATGCTTTGAATATTATATAGCTACATGAATATCTACCTTTATACATAACTTACTCCCATAAATGTAACAAAAATATTGCGTGTCTATGGGGGAGGTGTATGTTTACTTATTACACTCTATTTCTACTTCAGCGGCAGCCACAGATCCCACACTAAACACAAGAATCACTAAGTAAGACAACATCCATGGAGAGAGAAGAACTTGCCCCCAAAAATTACCCTGGGGAATCTTTACTTACTAATATCACCTTATAGCACCGCCCTTGCCAGCATTGACTGACTCCCTGTTTACACACACTATTTCTACTTCATCTGCAGTTATGGATCCCACCATAAATACATGAATAACTAAATAAGACAACATCCAAGGAGAAGCAGTTGTCCTAAAGACTATTCCAGTAAGACTTCCACTACTAATACCACCTTTGAAACTACAGATCAACCCACTCTTTACACATTCTACATCTACTTCACTTGCCAGATCATACAGCAAATACATAAATCACTAGAGTAGAAGAGAGAAAGCTGCCCCATAATTATACTGGCAAAACTTTCCTTAGTTAACATCCCCTATATAAATACACACCAACTCCCTGTTTACACACACTACTTCAGCTGCCAGATCCTACATTAAATACACAAATCACTAGAGTAGAAGAGAGAAAGCTGCCCCATAATTATACTGGCAAAACCTTACTTAACATCCCCTTCATAAATACACACCAACTCCCTGTTTACACATTCTACTTCTATTTCCACCACACTGTACTCAAAACGTCTGCACACCCAGGTCTGTACGCTACCAACACCACATTCAGCACTTGCCTAGACCCTACACTGCTGCCTCCCCGGGCCTTCCGTGGCGGTTTCCTTACAACTCTAGCATTACGCAGCGCATCATCCTCCCCCTCCTGCGGTGCAGAAAAATATATACAAACTACACATTCTGCCGCTCATTATCAGAGCAGGAAATAAAATAATAAAGATGTCCACCAGTTGACGAGAGTATGAGAAAGGAAATAAGCATTATGCAATCTGCTTAAGTACTAAAAATTCACTGAAAAAAAAAGAGAAGACAGAAAATAAGTGTTCGGTGATTTGCCTATGCACTAAAATTTCATTGGAGGAAAAAAAATAGTTTTCTTGTATTACCTAAAGCAGAAAATAAGTGTTCCGCTATTTGCCTAAGTGATACAAATTCATTCAGTCCTTGCAATTTAGCCAAGCATGGAAATAACCTACTCTAACATTTAGAGATGCATGTAAAGGTGTTTATAATGTGTCTTTAGATTTATGTGCACCTGACAAGTAGTGCATGATGTTAATAATATTGATACGGTAATGCTGCTGCCATGCAAACTTCAAAGCATCAATGGCCATCATTATCGGATAAACAGTCAAAAATAAAAATTAATAAATAAGTCAATGAATATGAAAAAAAATCACAAACATACACTAAAAAGAAGAAAAAAACTGCATTACTTAACCCACTAAATAAAGAAATAAATATATATACAGAAACTAAGTAAAAAGAAGTAAATAAAGAAATAAAAACTGCATTACCTCAACTTTTAAACAAAGAAAATATATACAAAAAAATCCACAAACACACACACACACACACACGCACAACACTATATACAAACAAAACAAAACAAAACAAAAACAAAAACATCACAAGCATCACTATCCACAACAAAAACAAACAGCCACAGCCTCAGCCTCATCAGCTCAGCCCGGCAGCCCACACCCATTACACATAAGTCAGCCCCACGCCAAGCCATCCATGGGTATCCAGCCTGTTAATGTGTTAGTGGCGCGTACGTACATTGTGACATACCACTCGGGCGTTCTTGTGCTGGCCAAACATCCAGGCCGAGTGGTGGTGGTTGGCCTTGCCGGGGTCCAGGGGTGACTGCTGCTGGGGCGTGGGGGAGCCGGGCGAGGGGGACACCCGGTGCTTGCTGCCGCCGGGTGCTGGGATCTTGGAGGAGAGCCCTGGGTGTGGGGGAAGGGAGGGTGGGTGAGTGAGTGAGGATGTCTACAATGTGGGGAAGAGAGGATGGGTGAGTGAGGGAGGATGTCTACACAGTTAACAGCCTGGGTGTGGGGGAAGGGAGGGTGAGTGAGTGAGGAAGGATGTCTACAAAGTGGGTGTGGGGGAAGGGAGGATGGGTGAGTGAGTGAAGATGTCTACAAAATTAATAGCATGGGTGTGGGGGAAGGGAGGGAGGGTGGGTGAGTGAGTGAGGATGTCTACAAAGTTATAGACTGGGTGTGGGGGAAGGGAGGGAAGGTGAGTGAGTGAGGATGTCTACAAAGTTAATATACTGGGTGTGGGGGAAGGGAGGGAAGGTGAGTGAGTGAGGATGTCTACAAAGTTAATAGACTGGGTGTGGGGGAAGGGAGGGAAGGTGAGTGAGTGAGGATGTCTACGCCTGGCTGTAGGTGAAGGGAGGGAGGGTGAGTGAGGACGTCTACAGGGTTTATCGAATTGAGGAATCACAGGTTAGTCTTTATACTTTCTAATCATTATGCTTTTTCTTTTTTCTTAACATGACAAATATATAAAAATGTGCCTCCTAATGGGTTTCTGTTACTGTAGGAAAGGTTTTGATCGTATGTTCACCTGTTATGTAAATAGGGTTGATAGGAAGCAGACAAGGGCACACATATAAAACAGTGGAAAAAAAAGCCCACAAAACTAATACTGTCTTTCTGTTTCTTCCTTTATATTCTTTTAACGGAGGAAGTAATTGTTTTGGGGTAGTCTTTATAATTTTCTTCTGCCCTTAGACTGTCTTCTGTACTGCATAAATGAATAAATAAGAAGTAAATGAATGAATAAATGCATAACTTAACAACCAAGATCGAAATAAAGCACTGTGGGCATTCTTATATAATCTTGCTTTGACCCTGAACAATCTCCTGTACTGTAAAAATAGATAATAAATGGAAAAAGTGAAGTAAGGCGACCCACACACACACTTGACCCTAACTCCTTACCTGCAGCGTGTGGAATGCGCGAGGCAGAACCAGTGGAGGTGACAGAGCCTCGGGAGCCGGGGGTGGCCAGAGGGGAGGGGATGGGGATGCCAGGGGTGTTGATGGCGGAGTTGATCGCTGGCGGCCGAATCCCAGAGCTGTATCCTTGGCGCCTGTGGCTGTGACGGGCGGCTGGGATGGCGGCTGACTAGGTGGGGACTGTGTGGGGTGGATGGAAGGGGGACGGATGCCAGTGGAGTACGCCGGGGACTGGAGTTTGGAGTGAGGAATGTGAGTACCATCTGTAGTGGTGGGTGCTGCAGTGGGCATCTTAGAGTACCCATAGGAGGGGGTGCTGGGGTGTGTCTTCCCTGCCAGGCCTCCAGAGTGGTTAGCCCCAAGCCCACTGTTGCTTCTTCCCTGTGAGGCTAGTGTAGGTATGCCTGACCCCCCTCCACCTCCTGCCTGTGGGATTGAGGTGGGGGCTTTACCGTGGCTGCTGGCATACCCTCTCGGGGTGTCGCCTGGGCTTGGTCGCACTGCCTTGCTAAATGGCTCCACTGGGGTGTGACCTGGCACACCCATCATTGGTATTCTGGACTCAGTTTGTTCACTTGACGAGCGGTAGTCCACTGGTTTCTGCGACTCCTGAGGTGGTGAGTGTACATCCCTGGTCAGCCCACTGGGGGAGCGCCCGATGTTCCCCAGGGTTGGTATTCTTGTCTCCAGTCCTGGCCTGTCCTGGGGGTGAGCAGAAGAGTTCAGGCTTGGGATCTTTGAGTCTGGGGTAAGTTTATGCTCCTGGGTCATCCCTGGGGTTCTTGCTATGCTGCCAGGAGCCTGTAGCCTTGATGGGGTGTGTAAATGGGACTGAGGCTCATGATGAGGCTGTTCGGCTGGCCTTGTGTTATCATGTGACATGGTGGCGGAGGGAGAGGTGGTAGGGACTCTGGTATCAGCGTGGGGTGTAGACTGACTAGGGGAGTGTGGGTCACGGTAAGGGCCCTTCAAACCCCCATAAGCTGCCTCTGAGCTACCACGAAGAGCCGGAATCCTGGACGGGAGCTTTGATATGGATTTCTGTGGGGCAATAGAACCCTCGGAGTGACTATTATTCAGGTCATTATCACTCTGCCCTCCCTCTTCATCATCCATTGACGTGGAGTCCTGCAGGATATCATTAGGACGCGAGTTGGAGGGAGACATGAGGCTGGGGCGGTGGGGTGTAGGGTGAAGCACTTCCCCGCGTGGCTGATCCTGAGTGAAGTTGGTCGGCCCCACGGAGCGACTAGTGGCGGCGAAGGTGTTGGTGGTGGTGCGGTAGGTGTGAGAGGAGACGCTGGAGTTGGCCGTCACTGTTACTGGAGGTGGTTGTTGGTCCTTCCCTCCGTACCCCATTGAGGCTGCACTGCTGTTGGCTTGTAAGGGTGTGCTGGGGCTGGTCACGTCGCTGGGTAGAGTCTTCGGGGGTGGACTGTCCCCGTGCTCCAACAAGCTGCTCGTCACCTGTCAAACCACATGAAAGAATTGTTAAGAAAAAATACCACAGTGACGAAAAATCTTACACAATACACGAGCTCCATAAGTTTACATTCTGGTGACTAGAAATAAAGGTTACACAAGTATTGAGTATTTACAAGTAGGATTCTTTCAGCACATCAAGTTAGTCAAGAGATATTCATAAAGAGAAAGAGAGAAAGAGGAAAAATAAGAGGGACAGAGGGAAGGTGAGGGAAAAAAGACTAATACAGCTACCAAAGTAAAGAGAGGGAGGAAAAAATATATATATAAAAGGGAAAGAGGGAAGGTGAGAAAAATGAGACTTAATACAGCTGCCAGAACAAAGAGAGTAAAACAAAAAGAGAGGGAAAGAGAGTGAATAAAATAAAGAGGAAAAGAGATAAGGTAGAGATGAAAGGAGATTGGAAAGGAGACAGAGTAGAGATATATATGAAGACATCAAGACACCTCTGAACCCGAAATTGACTTCTCTTTTGGCTACTCTTTACTTCTGTCTATTATGGGAGCGGCAAGTGGTGGATTTTTTGTTTTTTTTCACTCTTTTTGTTGCCCTTGAGCTGTCTTTGTTGTAAAATAAAATGAAAAAAAATACAATACATAACATTACCAGGTGACCAAATTAACACCCACAATACCTGATCAATGATGGAGACCAGGCCGTTACTCTCCTGACGGTGGTTGCTTCCCCTGTGGTCCCATCCTCCGTTGCTGGTGCGCGCGAGATCCTGGCTGCGGAACATGGACTGGTCAAGTGGCCGGGACGAACTGGCCACATTGAGCCCCATATGCGAGACGGCCCGAGCAGGTGGCGGGGGAATGCCTAGCGTGTTGATCGGGGCTGCTAGTGACCCCGGCCTGTGATCATGGGGCAGTCGGTTAAGCAGCGCCGAGTCTGCAAGTGCCCCGAGTGCCAAGGACCCAGGACGCTGCACTGGGGCACCATTTGAAGGCTCCAGCTGTGTCCCTGTGGCGATGGATGCTGGTCTGGCGCTGGGTTTGGCCAAGTGGTTGTGTGGCGGATGCTGCGTGGGGAACAACCTCTGTGATGCATTGTTGGCAGATGCTGGGTAAGGGGATGAGTAGGAGGAGGTGGAGGGAGAGTAATGGGATGAGGGGGAGGCAGCTGTGGGAGGGACAGAGACAGAGGAGGGTCTCTGGGAGGCTGTGGAGAGTGAGGCCATGAAGGATCTGGATGTGGAGTGAGGAGAGGCCAGGTTGAGGCTGCCAGGCGGGGACGAGGGCGTGGAGGGCATGGAGTAGGCGGAGTCGGTGAGGGTGTGGGGCGAGGAGGGTGTGGTGAGGCTGCTCCTCTCGCTGCACACCTGCTCGTCACCTGGAAGGAATAAAGAAGTATTAATTAGGACATAAAAAAGGTGTCAGGTTGTTAATGTTGAGTTGCATCTTTCAAACTGATCTTAAATGAATAATTGGCATCACAAAACAAAAAAAAATCAACTAAAAACTAAAAAAGAATAATACTAAGAGAAAAAGGCCTCTTATGATCACACACACACACACACACACACATTTTTATATTTGCTAAACTTTATCTTGAATATGTTGGCAATAAACCTTTACTTACACACACACACACACACACACACACACACACACACACACACACCAAACACTCCCATAACACAAAACACCACACACAACAGACCCCACAGCACCCTCAGGACTCACTGGGCTGCGCGGAGGCCTTGCCGTTCCCATAGCCGCTATCACTGGAGCTGCTGGTGGTGTCGTTGGTCTCATCCTCACCCCCTGCTGCCCCTCCTGCTCCTGCTGCTGGGCCGAGATGGCTGCTGACTGTGCCCTGTGACATGTAAACACACACTGAGTACATGAATCACCCATTATTATTTTATTTATAATTTATTTCTCTTACTATAATCAATACATTTTTCATTCCCACCTGTTAACTCACTGGGCATTGTGTTTTGTTCCCCCTAATGTATTCTTCTTACTTCTTATTTTTTTATATCTACGTCAGCTTATGAAAGGGACTCAGGATTTTAGTAATAACAACCACAACCAAACTCTTCTGATCACCCCCCACCCCACCCTCATACCCTAAACACACACCTGCCCAGGCCTGCTGTTGGGTACGGCTGCCACCGCCCCTTCAGCCGCCACTCCCTCGCCCCCAAAGTCCGAGGCGTGCCGGGACATCACGGCTGCTATATGGTAAGGTGGCGGCTTCTTGATGCGCTTGTCCTGGGGATCGGAGGATGCGTCCCCTTCGTAGGCAGGTGTGGGGGGGGCCTCAAGGGTGGGTGCGGTCAGGGGCGGTGGTGCTGTGGTTGGCAGTGGTGGTGGTGGCGGTGTTGTGTCCCCTCCCCTTCCTGGCTCGCTGGGTGGTGGTGTTGGTTTGTCTTGCATTGTTGGTGGTGATGTGGTGATGACCTGGAGGTGGGGGTGGGGAGTGTTAAAATGGCTTCTATTTGCACTTTGAGAGCCAGATGTCTTTTTATGTACCTAAAATAAGATAAATCAAGGCCATTAAGCATTCGTAATACTGATCTGACAATGATGTGCGATACAAGTTCGTCTATCGAGTGCACGTATGGCTTATTGTCAATGCAAATCAGTATGCTATGGATTTATGTAAGAAGGCATCAAGGTTCTATTGTATACATAAGCACACTGAAGATTTTTTTTTTCTTTTTTTTTTACAGCACGAAGAGCAACTCAAGGGCAACAAAAAGATGTAAAAAAGAAAAAAAAATTACTGTTGCTCTCATATAGCGATAAGTATAGAGTGGTCAAAGGAGAGGTCAATTTCCGATGGAGAGGTGTCCTGATGCATTTAAGAATATTGACCAAATCGCCAGCTAGCAATGCATAAGGGCCACATCAATTTCCTTGAGTGGACAGATGGGATGAAACCGACTATAATGCACATCAAACTAAATCTTAACTAACCTGTGCCAGACCAAACACATTCCGGTCCCCAATGGCATACGGCTGATCTCCCACCGGCGCCGTTCCTGCCTTCCTGCCCGTGCCGTTCACCATCCTTTCACCGCCCTCAGGAGCCCCAGTTGAGGAGGAGGAGGAGGGCGTCAGGTTCCTCACGTTCCTGGCCTCACGCAGAAGGGGTCGCTCCTCTGCCGGAAGCTCCATGACGGCCAAGGGAGGTGCTGGGCCTTCTGTATCATCATCCTCATCGTCCTCCTCCTCCATGTGTTTGTCCTCCCTCTTCCGCCCGTTGTCCAGGATGTGGGAGGGGGCGGAGGGGTCTGACGGGAGGCTCTGAGAGGGAGGTTTGTGTTTGGTTATTAAGAGGGTAGGTAAGTTTGCAAAGGAAAGAAATATGTGAGGGGTCTTGGCTTGGCTTGACTTGGCCAACCTCCTCATCCACCCAAAATCACTCACTCCGTTACACCTTTCAACCACCTCCCAATCCCTCACCTTCCTGCCCAGATCCGTCTCTGAAGCCTCTCCCTTCCCTGGCTGAGTGATCGAGGCTGAGGACAAGGTGGCAGTGGCAGCTGCAGTCTTGTTGGCGCGCCCTGTGTCTTGGGCATAACAACTGGCGCCTGCAGCTGTCGTGGGGTCCTTCTGCAGGCTGTAGGTTGCGTGGCATGCTTAGCAAGGGCCTTCAGCCTAGGTAGGGGTGTCGGGCTCGGTGAGGCGCACCCGCTTGTCCACATCCCCGTCGAAGGCAAATTTTATGAGGGTTTTGGCTCTCCGCTGCTCGTCCCACCCCTGACCCGGAAAGGTGTCCGCCTCCACCACTGTCTCTGTTGGTGCGAGGGAGTGTGTTTTTGAGGATACTGGACACTTTATACTCCTTATGCTTTACACTCTCTATACATTAAACTATTTTTACCTCTCATGCATTAAACAACTGCCTCACAACCTGCTTTTTGACCCAAGTCCCTAGCTTGTGGAATTGATAGTAACCAAAATTTGTAACAGAGGTATCTACTGCTTGTTTTACTTCTTATGCATTCACTATCAGCCTTATGGCCTGTTTCTCTACCCACCAAAGAGTGCCTAGCTCATTCAATTCATAGTATTTATAGTAACAAAAATAACAACCACTCCTTATACTTCTTATGCATTAGTCACCAGCCTCACCACATGCTATCCTAACCGACTCACCTGTCTGGTGGTTCCGGGGCTGCTGCGGCAACATGAAGCAGGTCAGGACGCGCTGGCCCGTCTCCGGCAGCGTCTCAGACTGTAGCTGCACCTGAGGCTTGTTCTGGTTCTCTGACAGCCACAATGCACGCAACTGGGAGCAAAGGAGGAGGAGGACTAAGTATACACAACACAGGCTAGTTTTTCATGTTTGAGCTACCTCATTTACTGTTAAAAAAAAATACAGACTATATAACAAGAAGTGGCTGAGTGGTCAGCGTGCAGGAGTGCCGTCCAGGATGGCCTAGGTTAGCGTCCCGCCCACCGCCACAAGCTGGGATTTTTCAGTCACCACCAAGTGACCTAAGACTACCCATATGCTGTCCTGAAGGCCACCTATCAACCAAGACTCTAGATTCTCTCTATAAAAAGAGGATGAAAGATGAGCTCCAGGAGACACCCTGAGTCAAGCAAGATGATGCCGCTATAAAACCTTGCCTGCCCCACAACAGGCTGGGGCTGACCACCAAACCCCCCAAGAAAGCCTACCAGTGCCATAGTTATGCAAAAAAAAAAAAAAAATACAATATAAATAATTAAGAATCAAGAGAATATGAAGAGTCCTCTGGCACTAAACTTCACCCTTTGAGCCCCTCAGCACACCCACCTTGAGCTTAGTGAGGGAGACAGGCAGATATGGGATGAGGTTGTCGCACAGGTTGAGCACAGCCAGGCGGGGCAGGTGGCCGAGCTCTGCCGGCACACTGATCAGGCGGTTAGAGGCCGCCGTCAGCACCGTCAGGTTGGAGCACGACCCAAGTTCCGGCGGCAACTCTGGGTGGGGTGAGGTTAGGTAATGACTGTTCTTTCTACCATCAATTAGCATGTGAAATGATTAACATATACTTGTGCCAGAGTACATGGTAATGATCACATGAACTCAATGCCTAACTTATATGTAATGGAAGACATGGCAATTCAGTACTGGGTAAGAAAATCAGCCAAATGTTCTCTTGCCATCAATGGCCACATAAAATAACCTATATACTCACATCAGAGAACATTTTTTCTTCTTTTTTTTACATCAAAGGATATGGCTCAAGGGCAACAAAAAGTGTAAAAAAAATAAATAAAAAAAAGCCCGCCACTTGCCGCTCCCAAAATAATCCCACAAACAACACCTAACTTGTCTATAACTGAAGACATGCCACATAAAGGAGAGTAAATACAGAGACACCCACCAGTGAGGAGGTTGTCATCCAGGTGGAGTGTGTGAAGGTTCCTGAGGAGGCCCATAGAGGCGGGCAGTGTCTCCAGGTCATTCTGGGTCACCACCAGCTCCTGCAGCGCCGCCAGGCCCCCGATGGACTCCGGCAGGTGTGTGAGGGCGTTGTCATCAAGCTTCAACACCTGCAGCTGCCGACACCCTCCAAGCTTCTCTGGCAACTCCTGGAGGGGAAAGGAGAGATGATATGAGGGGCCAAGGCAACAATGGTAGAGTTTAACCCATCCATTGTGATTGGCATGGATTTACTTTTCACTGCTAGCCTGGTAACATATACTCCCAGGTCTTTCTCTGCCTCTGAGGTGGATAGTGGAGTGTTTCCCATGGAAGATGATATGAAAGGCCAATGCAACAATGGTAGAGCTTGGAGCCTCACCAAAATGTACCTAGCATGTCCTGGAGGGGAAAGAAGAGATGATACGAGGGACAAAGCAACAATGGTATGAAAAAGAGGATCCTCGCTAACATGTAACTAACTAGATTCTGCCTAAAATAATTGTTACATCTGCTTCTATACAAAGGACATAAAGCAAGAGAAGTAGGACAGCACAGTATCTTTGAGTTATCTGAAGAACTAAGAAGTGGAGGTGAGAAAGAGAGAAGAAAAGATGAAAAAAGGAAACTGCTACATCTGCTTCTCTACATGGAACAGAAAGCGAGGGGAGTAGGACAAAAGAAAGAGAATGGAAGAATAAGAGAACAGAAGAAAAAACAGAAAACAAATGACTAAAACATCTACACAGGGAACAGAGAGAGAGAGAGAGAGAGAGAGAGAGAGAGAGAGAGAGAGAGAGAGAGAGAGAGAGAGAGAGAGAGAGAGAGAGAGAGAGAGAGAGAGAGAGAGAGAGAGAGACAGCGTGTGAGAGAGAGAGAGAGAGAGAGAGAGAGAGAGAGAGAGAGAGAGAGAGAGAGAGAGAGAGAGAGAGAGAGAGAGAGAGAGAGAGAGAGAGAGAGAGAGAGAGAGAGAGAGAGAGAGAGAGAGAGAGAGAGAGAGAGAGAGAGAGAGAGAGAGAGAGAGAGAGAGAGAGAGAGAGAGAGAGAGAGAGAGAGAGAGAGAGAGAGAGAGAGAGAGAGAGAGAGAGAGAGAGAGAGAGAGAGAGAGAGAGAGAGAGAGAGAGAGAGAGAGAGAGAGAGAGAGAGAGAGAGAGAGAGAGAGAGAGAGAGAGAGAGAGAGAGAGAGAGAGAGAGAGAGAGAGAGAGAGAGAGAGAGAGAGAGAGAGAGAGAGAGAGAGAGAGAGAGAGAGAGAGAGAGAGAGAGAGAGAGAGAGAGAGAGAGAGAGAGAGAGAGAGAGAGAGAGAGAGAGAGAGAGAGAGAGAGAGAGAGAGAGAGAGAGAGAGAGAGAGAGAGAGAGAGAGAGAGAGAGAGAGAGAGAGAGAGAGAGAGAGAGAGAGAGAGAGAGAGAGAGAGAGAGAGAGAGAGAGAGAGAGAGAGAGAGAGAGAGAGAGAGAGAGAGAGAGAGAGAGAGAGAGAGAGAGAGAGAGAGAGAGAGAGAGAGAGAGAGAGAGAGAGAGAGAGCGACGCCGGAAGAATCATCACACAGTACCTTAAGATGATTGGATGACAGGTGGAGGTCGGTGAGGGCGGTGCAGTTCTCTATCTCGGCAGCCACCCAATCAACCTTGTTCTTTGAGGCGTCCACGTGCTCCAGCTTCCTCAGGCGGCCCAGCAGCGGCGGCAGTGACTTGACCTTGTTGTTGTCAAACCAGAGCCCGCTGTTGCCCAGGCTCCCAATCACCTCAGGCTGTGGGGGAAGGGAGAGAGGGAAACATGAAGAAGATGATGGTGGTGATGATGGTGATGATGAACAACTGAGAGAAGAAAGTGAAAGGAGGAAGGAGAGAAGGAGGAGGAGGATAGAAAGGATAGGGGAAATGCAAGAAATAGAGAAGGGAAGAAGCCACCTACCAGTTCGGAGAAGTCATTTTGGCCAATGTCGAGGCGCTGGAGATTGGTGAGGCGGATGATGGTCTTGGGGAGGGTGTTCAGCTGGTTCTCCCGGAGCTCAAGGATGCGGAGGCGAGACAGCCGGCCAAAGCTTGCCGGCAAATACTCCTGAAGGGGATGGAAGAAGGGTTAAGGGAGTAATGAGGTGTGTGAGGTGAGTAATAGTGTTTATGTGAACTGTGCATTACAATAACAAGACCCTCCCTCTCTCCCTCCTACCCTTCATTGCTCCTTACAAATTAACTTTACCTTTGTCCATGATAGTAAATGAGAACTGTACAACACCCTCTGCAGACACTCCCTCCCTCCCTCTCGCCTTCCTTCCCTCTCTCTACAAACTTTACTTTCCATTACCCAGTAGATAATAATAAATGTGAACTGTACAATAGCCTTACCAAACCCTCCCTCCCTCCTTCCTCTCTCTCTCCCTCCACCCACCAGGAATGTGTCGTTGAGGTAGAGCTCTGTGAGGGTGGGCAGCTGCGTGAAGCCCTCGGGAAGGCGGCACAGCGGGTTGATGCTGGCGTCCACCACCGCCAGATGTCGGCAGCCCTTGATGTTGTCTGGGATGTCTGAGATGGCTGCGGAGGAGGTGGTAAGATAGTTAATAAAGGGAGGAATGCTAAATGGTAACACTAATAATAAGACATAATAAGACTAATGATGAGATAATGAGACTAATCTGGAAATAATAACAACCCTCAATATTCTGGGTTTGCTTAAGTTAGGTTAGGCTATGTTAGGTTAGGTCAGGTTAGGTTAGGTTAGGTGGCTGCCAAGGAGGAGGTAAGACAAGAGATAATATAAGGTGAAAAGGAGTAAATGATTGGTTAAAGAAAATTGTAATAAAGAGAAAAGAAGAAAAAGAAGAGGAAGGATGTCAGTATGCATTACTCTGGAGGCTCATACTACCCAACAACCAAAAGCCCCTAAACCTCACCATTCTTGCTGAGGTCGATGTTGGTGAGGTTGATGAGCGAAGCGACGGCCGGCGGCAACGCTGTGAGCTCGTTGTCGCTGAGGCCCAGCACCCGCAGCCCGTGACAGTAGAACAGCTGGCGCGGCAACTCCCTCAGCTGGTGAAAAGGTAAAGATGAGGTACGTCACAAAAAAGGAAGAAACAATTAAGTGAGAAATAAGGCGATGGATGGATTGGTTGACTGTTAGATTAATTTGTTTTCTATTTACACACACACACACACACACACACACACACACACACCAGACTAAGTGAGGATGTAGTATCAGCGAAGAGTGTGCACAACTTTAAGGAAAAACTGGAGAAGTACAGATATGGAGACGGGACCACACGAGCATAAGCCCAGGCCCTATAAAATTACAACTAGGTAAATACACACACACACACACACACACACACACACACACACACACACACACACACACACACACACACCTGGTTGGAGTCGAGATAGAGCTCTTCAAGGGTCCGCTCACAAGCAAACACATCGGCAGGTACATCAGTGAGCGAGGCGTGGGTGTAGTCTAGGGTGGTGATGTCGTCGCCTCCCCTTCCGTGCACCCCCGGCAGGCCAGCAGGGACGGCATGGTGGTGGTGCGGCGATGGTGGTGGTGGAGTTTTTGTTTCCTTTGTTTTATTTATTTACAACATTTTGGGGCGGTGGTGTTTTGGTCTCCTTCCTTCCTTCTTTTCTTTCCTTCTTATTTACTTCACACGCTTGCTTCTTTTATTACTATTATTATTATTGTTGTTTTGAATCTCTCTAGCACAGCATCCTGGTCTCTTTCTCCTTCTCCTTCTCCTTTCTCACTTCCTTCTTCTTCTCCACCTTGTGTGTCTCCTCCTCTTCTCTCTGGCTGTCTCTCTCTCTCTCTCTCATTGGCACAGTACACCCTCACATCTGTACCGGAAGGGAAGAAAAAATGCAGTCAGTAGTAATTTACATGGTCTTATAATATACACTGGTTGCCTTAGAGATAAAAGAAACATGTATTGAAGGAAAAAAAGAAAATTGAAAGGTAGAAAAGAAGGAGGGAAGAGTTAAGTGGAGTGAAGGAAAGAAGTAAAGAAGGAGAGGAGGAAATGAGTGTTACGGAACAGAGGATATGGAGGAGAGGAAAAGTGAACTGCAGAGAAATGGAGAGAAGATATGAAGAAAAAGACAAGAGAAGAGAACAGAGGAGAGAGATATGGAAAGGAGTAAAGCAAAGAAGGAGAGAAGTAGAGACAAAGAGGAGAGAGGAAAAATGGAGTGAAGAAAAGAGAGGAAAGGAGGAGAGAAGAGGAAGGAAGAGAGGAGGAACAATCTTACCACTGAGAAGGTTGGCTGGAGAGAACAAGCTACTCCTTCTCTCCATCCCTCCCTCCCCTCCTCTCTCCCTCTACCTTCCTATAATTCCTTCCTTCCTACCTCATACACCTCCTCCTCCTCCTCCTCCTCCCCTTCCTTCAATACCTTTACCCTTCTCATAATCCCTTCCTTCCTATCATGCTGACCTCCTCCTTCTCTCTCCCCTTGTTTCTCCTTTCCTCTCTCCTTCCTTTCTTCCTTTACCTATCCATCTTCCTTCTTTCTCTTCCCTTCTCTCTTTACCTAACTCAGCCTCCCTCTCCTACCCTTATCTCTTCCTCTTCCCCTTCCTTCTTTTAACTAATAACCGTGTCCCTCCTTTCTCCTTCTCTTTTACCTAACTCAGCCTTCCTCTTCCAACCATATCTCCTCCTCCCTCAACCCTCATTCTCCTCCTCCTCCTCCTCCTCCTTCCCTCCCAGCAACAAGCAAGGGGCCTCCATACTTGCTCTTATTGATATATTGACGGTTATTGATGCAAGAAATTCCTCTGATGTTATGGAGTCTGTAATGGGTGCTGTTGTTGTTGGTGGTGGTGGTGGTGGTTGTGTGACTGTGTGAGGGAGAGAATGAGAGAAGGAAGGAGGAAAAAAGTGAGGGAGGAATGACAAACAGGAAGGAATATTAAGCCGAAACGCATGCAAGCACACACACACACACACACACACACACATGCACACACACACACACACACACACACACACACACACACACATGGTAGGGAGACATGTCTTGCAATGTAAATAGGAGGATTTTCACTAGTCATCATCATCTCTCTCTCTCTCTCTCTCACACTTCTTGCTAGCCCCTATTCACTTAACTCAATGTACTCTCTCTCTCTCTCTCTCTCTCTATCTGCAAGTCATCCACCACTACCATCACCACCACCACCCTTCAGTTCATCCACCAAACCTCCTTTCCACCCCCACCCACCTTCAATACCCATGACCTCTCTCTCTCTCTCTCTGCTTGCTATTCACTTCCAGGTTTTCCTTCACTCAACCGATCAGCTTCCTCCTCCTTCCTTTTTTCCTCTCTCCGTCTCTCCTTACTCTCCCTGCGCACTTCCAGATTCTCCCTTCATCGCTTTTGCTTCCTCCCTCTTCCTTTTTCTTTCACTATCTCTTCTTACTGTATGCTAACCTCTCTCTCTCTCTCTCTCTTAACCTTTTTATATGCTATTCCTAACTCCATTATTTACCCCCATGCTCACACTTCTTCCCTTCATAACTCTCTCTAGTATGCTTATGAGCTGTCTCCCACTCACTGCTCTATCCCCTTCCTCCCTTTTCATGCTCCTATAATTAAATATAAATCAATAAGCATTTAAATAATATCTACAAGCCCATATAGAGATTCTAGTAATTCCTGAGGAAAAATATATCAAAATTAGTAATTGAAGTGAGGGTAATATTGAGAGAGAGAGAGAGAGAGAGAGAGAGAGAGAGAGAGAGAGAGAGAGAGAGAGAGAGAGAGAGAGAGAGAGAGAGAGAGAGAGAGAGAGAGAGAGAGAGAGAGAGAGAGAGAGAGAGAGAGAGAGAGAGTTATAGCCTGTCAATCACACACAGGTACCACCTTCCCTTATCAGCAAGTGAGACAGGAGTAAAGATTAAAAAAACACCTGGTAGATAAGAGCAATGGGAGATAAGAGCCATTCACCACAAGTCGCCAAATGCTAACACAATGGAGGCTGTGAGACTGAGAGATAAGATAACGCATGCTATTTCTACCTATGATGTTTAAGATTACAGATCAGACACTTCCTACTACGGGTGTTTGATTCACGATATTATCAAGGAATATACGACAATGTTTTTTTAAGAAGTGGATTTTCTATTGTGCCCTTGAGCTGCTCCCAATAATATAAAAGCAAATAAATAAAATAATGAAATGTATATACTAATTAAATAATAAAACACATTAACTAACGGGTAGCATATGTCAGGAGCCGCATTGCATAAAAAATGAAATAATAACACTAAATAAATAAATAGAGGCAGTAATAAGATCAATAGAGCCAGCATCCCATTTGAAAGCCTTTGCCCCTTATAAACTTATTTAGAGCTTACAGAGCACTGAGCAATTTTATCACTTTGTTTCATATCTTACATAACTAAAACTATGCTGGACTGAACACAATATTCTTATAACAATGTAAAAGATATCTTACATGTAAAATGGTTCTGCTTGCCTACAAACCTTGGAGATTAATACATCTGCTCTTAGACCTAGCAAATTAAATATTACAAAATGAAAGATAATCATGTATCAGGGAAAGAATATAAACATGACAAAAAGTTTTCTACAGTGAAATTTGCACTCTTCGTATTGTGTACTCCTACTCTGAAATACAAGAACATAGAAATGTGCTTATCACAGTCCAGTTAATAGACAGAATGACCTTTCTAAAAAATAAAAATAAAAAATCATAAAAATATGGTCCAATAAAAATGTTTAGTGACTCAGTTCTTTTCACACCAACATACCATATTTTGTTTTGTTTTTGTCGTTAGAGGTTAGGTTATGTAAAGTTCAGTTGGGGTAGTTAAAATATGCTCCCCCACCCAAAAAAACGATTTCCCACAGGTCCCCAAAAATCGTTAGGGGAAGGGGATTAGGCCTTTTTCTTTATGTTTAAGTACTTGCGCTTTCATACTATGGTTGAGGGACATGTATTTCGTCCCTTAACTATAATATGGAGGCGTAATATCGTATTTTGGAGGCGCGGAGTGACTCTCTACAATTACCGCCCTGTTTTTTTGTGTGTGTGTTTTTTTCCCCAAGTGACTATATAAGTAATGTATGGTTGAGGCTGTAACATGATTCACACTTCACAATTTGTTCCACTCTTAAACTGATCCACATATGAAACTGACACACATCTAAGGCACGGTAATTAAGTCTTTCCACACAATCTTGAACCTTTAGACAATATAAGTAATGTATGACTGAGGCTGTAACATGATTCACAGTTCACAATTTGTTCCACTCTTAAACTGATCCACATAAGAAACTGACACACATCTAAGGCACGGTAATTAAGTTCTTCCATACAACCTTGAACCTTATGACAATATAAGTAATGTATGGATGAGGCTGTAACATGATTCACAGTTCACAATTTGTTCCACTCTTAAATTGATCCACATATGAAACTCACATATATCTAAGGCGCGGTTATGTCCTTCCACATAACCTTGAACCTTTTCCCTTGCTGATGGTGCACATGAACACACACACACACACACACACAAGTACACACACGCCCACAAACCCGCGTACATAAACACACCGACACACACCTGCCTACCACACACATCTTCGTACCCCGGGGCCCCACACCTACCCACACACACGAATACCCACGCCGCCACACCTGCACACAGACGCACACACAAACCTACGTACCTAAAGACACAAACCTACGTACATAAAAAAAGACACAAACACCTACACAAACACATAGTACCCAGGGGGCCACACCTACCCACACCCACACACATATGAGTACCCAGGGTGCCACAGCTGCCCACACCTGCACACCCTGACGCCCACACCTCCACACATGCGTACCCAAACCGTCACACACCTGCCACACACCTGTCACCGCCCCCCCGCCAACAGGTGTCTCAGAGGCCACAAGAAACGTCAACAAAGCCCGAGACGCCGAGGCAGCTATAGACGCCTTGAACTTCTTCCAACGTTGCCAGATTGTCGTACTCAGCTGATTTCCGACCCAAAAACTGCCTCCTCGACCCAAATACCTGCCTTCATATAGAGCTATCGTTAAAATGATTAATTATTGGTGTTTTCTGGATATAGCTATGGCTCAGAAACCGGTAACTACGAGGTTCTGAGTACGATACTCTGGCAACGGTGCAACAGCGGAGAAGGCTGCCAGCTGTGCGATAAAAGCTGGCGGTCAAATTTCGCTTAAATTCACGGTCAAATCTCGCCCACTCACGGCCAAATCTCGCCCACTCACGGCCAAATCTCGCTCACTCACGGCCAAATCTCGCCCTAACACACGGCCAAATCTCGCCCACTCACGGTCAAATCTCGCTCTAACTCACGGCCAAATCTCAATCTATATAACTCACGGCTAAATCTCGCTCACTCACGGCCAAATCTCGCTCACTCACGGCCAAATCTCGTCATAACTCACGGCCAAGTCTCGCCCACTCACTGCCAAATCTCGCCCTAACACACGGACAAATCTCTCATGTCTGAACCATCTGCAGCATCCTTATCCCGATATACCCAGCATCTCTCCTCCTCCACTCATGTCCAACCCATCTGCAGCATATCTTTATCCCGCTATACCCAGCATCCCTCCTCCTCCACTCATGTCTAACCCATCTGCAGCATATCCTTATCCCGATATACCCAGCATCTCTCCTCCTCCACTCATGTCTAACCCATCTGCAGCATATCCTTATATCCCGCTATACCCCGCATCTCTCCTCTGCTCATCTTTCGGGCAAATGCGAAGACGTTATGAGTAAACCTACATCGTAAAACAGCTTCAGAATATAATGGCTTGTAGGGTGCTATATATGATAGAAAACAAAATTAACTAGCCACTGAAGTAATTAAAGTACGTCGATCGCCCTAATGCACGAGTACGGGGAATAAAACAATAATGAAACAACCTTGATTATATATATACAGTCATTATAGACATTAGACTTGAATGAGACAGGCAGCGGACGCGTTCTCTCTCACGTCCAACCCGACTCTCGCCCATATACTTTAATAATGTTATGAATAAATTTGTAAGGAGTATGTTATGCAGATAATTAAATAACGTTTGCAAAATAAAGAACGGAAAAGAGTGTGTGGGTGCGACTGTTTGGGAGCTGAAAACCAAGAAATATGATGCTCTGAGTACGATAATCGGACAACGCCGAGTTACAACGGCCGACGAGGGAGATGAAGACAGGAGAGCATCGCCAACCTGACATTCTCGCGTCTATAGTTGGTCTTGAAAGGATGTGATTCTCTTTTTTAGGACCTTGACATTCTTTAGCGTGTCGATACTCCACCAGGCTTTCCTCGCGCCTTGACTAGAGAAAATGGCATTGTTATTGTTATGATGGGAATTTCTCTTTTTTTTTTTGTACTGGTTATGACAAGGACTTGATGGTGGTGAACGCTCTCTCTCTCTCTCTCTCTCTTCAAAATACTCAATGGTTTTACGAATGCGGACAAACCCTTTTTTTTTTTTTCGATGGCGCGTTCCGGACAAGAAATAATGCCACAAACTTTTTTTTTTTCGTTGGGGATATACCCCAAGGGAGGAAGGCGGTAAACAAACCAAAATCAGCTGTCAAAATACCATCTTTGGACCTCAGCAAAGTGGAGACGGTTGTCATTGATTTGTCAGATTTAGAAGACGGTTAAATGACTACAAGATTGACTCTCTCTCTATATATATATCTCTCAGACTCTTAGCAAGCATGACCGAGTGAGGATGGCTTGACGGGGAGGGAGACTTCACTGGCCTTGCAAGGAGACTCACTACAACACGGGGAAGCGAGTTAAGAGGTAAAGAAACAGATGTAAATATATTTAGACTACAAGACTGTCCCTAAATCTGTCACACTTTTAGCAAGCAGGGCAGAGTGGTGATGGCCAGCTGGCAGGGAGGGAGAGGCACTGGCCAAGGAGACTCACTTCAACACGGGGAAGCGAGTTAGAGGTAAATGAAAAGATGTGAAAATATAGCTGTTTAACCAGACACCATAATATTACTACACTTTGAGGCAAGCATACAGGTAAACTAGGCATGTTCTCGGCCTCTCACTGGCCAAAGATACTCGCTAAAACGGGGAAGCGAGTAAGAGGTTGATAAAAAGATGGAAAAAAATGTTAGGTTAGCAGAGCGTAGTTTCGATCTACGGACCTCTGGGTTATGGGCCCAGCACGCTTCCACTGCGCCACTCTGCTCCATTGTTGATCAAAGATACTCGCTAAAACAGCGGGGAGCGAGTAAGAGGTAAATAAAAAATTGGGAAAAATTTTAGGTTAGCAGAGCGTAGTTTCGATCTACGGACCTCTGGGTTATGGGCCCAGCACGCTTCCACTGCGCCACTCTGCTCCGTCAATGCTTAAACATACTCGCTAAAACACCAGAAAGCGAGTAAGAGGTAAATAAAAATATGGAAAAAATTCGAGGTTAGCAGAGCGTAGTTTCGATCTACGGACCTCTGGGTTATGGGCCCAGCACGCTTCCACTGCGCCACTCTGCTCCTTCCTAAACAGCTGACTTTTAGATATAATGACCATGTATTATGCTGCATTTCTATCTTTCTGTCCTGGTTTTATTATGCTCAACCCTGTCAAAGTACTATGACTGCTTGTATTATGATTACCTGTACTTTTTTTTTACCTACTGTTTTCATATTTTTGGTTGTTTTCACACACACACACACACACACACACACACACACACACACACACACACACACACACACACACACACACACACACACCCATGTAGACAGACCCATGAACAGACACGCATACAGACAGACAGGACAAATAAATAATAAAACAATAAAGAAAACAAAATTACGAAGAAAATGACGGATTGAAAAAGGGACCAGTCAGGGATAATATTCGTAAAATATCTCGTCTCTCAAACTTACATATTTGACACTTTTAGTAGGAGTTTGGGGCATTTCCAGGGGTAGTTTATTGACCGTGGTGATAGTTCGACCCTTCTTCTGTACTATGAACCTAAGAAAACACACAAAAGAACCCGATTGATCTTCTTTTTGGCCTTTGGAAATAGCTGATGTGAGCGGCGGAAGAGTGAGCATACCAACCAACCCAGCCGGTCGGACGGACAGACGGACGAGGCAGGCGGGCGGGAGGGCAGACCCAGGTATTCACTTCCACCACTCATGTCAACTATTTCCAAAGGCCGAAAAAGTGATTAATCGTCTTTTCATGACTGATTTTTCACGTTCACGGCACAGATGAAGAGCCCAACTAACACCAGGGTCATAATAGTACTCTGGAAATGGCCAAAACTCCTACGAAAACCTTATCAAATGTGAGTCTATAAGCGGTGAAGTACTTTATATGGTCCCAGGGCCAGGCAAGCACTCTGACAGATGCGGTGAAGGGTTAAAACCAGAGTATAGTGAACAGGGTCTCATAAAGTGGCAGGTGGGCGTGACACCTGCCTCCGGGGGATCTAGGGCAACCCCCCCTTCCCCTTCCACCCCCCTCCTACCCACCCTTACCCTCCCTACCACCCATCTCCTCCGACTCCACCTTCTCCACCTCTCCCTACTCTCCCTCCATCCCCTCCTCTACTCCCTCCCTTACACCCACATCCACCTCTCCCTATTCTCCCTCCTCCCCCTCCTACTCCTCCTCCTCCTCCACTTCTCCTCCACCTCTCCCTACTCTCCTCCACCTTTCCATACTCTCCCTTCCTCCTCCTCTCCTCCACCTTCCGCTCACCTATTCCTCCATCTTCGAAGGTCTCTCTCTCTCTCTCTTTTCCTCCCAGTTCTCGCCTTTTTTTCCATTCTCTTTTTTTCCCTCTCCCTGTTATCACCTATCTTTATCTCTCCCTCTCTCTATTTCTACTTTCTCATCTTTTACCCTATTTTCTCATCCTTCTTGTATTCACTCTTCCCTCCTTCCTTCCTTCCTTCTTTTCCTCCCGTTCTTCGCTTTTCACTTCCTTTATCATTTCTTCCATTTTCCGTTTTAAGAATTTTAGTACTTTTACTTTTTTCAATGTTAAGTTTATCCTCTGAGAAAACAAGGGAAGGAAAAGCAGAAAAAAACAAGAATGGGAAAAACGACAAAGGAAGTATAATATCACTGACGTGTGTGTGTGTGTGTGTGCGTGTGTGTGTGTGTGCGCGTGTTAGAGAGGAATGCGTAGGTAAGCGGGAGACGCGATAACAACACACACACACACAAGGCTTCCTCCAACCTCCCTCGGTCCCTTCCCACGCCTCCACTCCCTCTCCCTCCCTCCCTTTCACCCTCCGATCTTCCAGAAAGAGAGAGGGAGGGACGGAGGGAGGACGGGAGGGAGGAAGGGAGCAAGGAACGGAGCGAGGAGGGAGGTGGAGAGAGAAGGAGGGCGTGAGGCGCGGAGTCGGGCCCTGAGGAACACCCCGCCTCATGTTATGCTATTGGTCGCGCGCTCCCTCTTGGCTTTAGTTCGAAGCTAAACGGGCGAACGCTCTGGCACGTTATCGGCACGTGCCAAGAGAGAAAGAGAGAGAGAAGGAAGAAGGAGGTGAGGAGGAGGGAGAGAGGGAGAGAGAGGAGGAGGAGTAGCGAGGGCCCAAGATATAATGACATTGCGTGCACCCCCTATAGCCCGCCTCTCTCGCCTCGCTCTCTTGCTGTGTATGTGCGTAAGGACGGGAGATAAGGCGTGAAATAACAGATTATAACGACCTCACAAAGCTTGCCTCTCATCTCTCCCTCCCTCCCTCCCTCCCTCTAACCCCCTCACTCACCCCTCCTTCCCTCCCTCTACATACCGGTCTTGCACCTGGCTCTCTCTCCCCCTTCCTTCCCTCCCTCCCGTCCTCCTTCTTTAGACTTCTACCTCACCCATGTCTCTCCCTCCCTACCGTATCGTAACCTCCACTCCTCTCCCACCCATCTCATAGCTCTCCCCCCGTCATCAACACCCGCACCACCTCGCATCTCCCCTCCGTCAGCCCTCCCTCGGCCTGCTATCCTCCCTTCCACTCAAGTCCCCAGCCACCCTTCCCCTCAAGCCCGTCTCGACGCTCGCCTAAACTCCGCCCCAGCCCAACACAACGCAGCGGGCTTATGCGTCACTATCGCCAGGCTCAGTCACAGGCTACCACTCTCGTCGTCCTAGAATCCTGTTCCTCTAGTTTTAGTCCCCCTCTGCGTGGCACTAGAAGCCAGCTCACACTTAGCGCCGCCGCCTTCTCGTAGTCAGAGGCCTCGGCCACCTTGGGACAGGCCAGCCGTCGCCGCCAAGCCTCGCAAACGGCTCAAAACACGGCCTATTTGAGCAAGCATCCCTGCATATTAAGTATGGCAACTGCATTGGCGATTGCCGCGTGGAATCGGACCGCACTGCAACAGGTTGATACACTTTGCGTCGACTTTCAAGCTCCGGGCAAAAATGATTAAGATTGAAATGTTTGCCAGTGTCCAGGCCGCCCCAGAGGCACTGTCTCGGCCTCCTCCTCCTTCCTCCTTCCCTCTCCCTCTCCTCCCTGCTGCCTGTCTCCTCCTTGCTCAGCGCGCCGAGCCTGTTGTGTGTGTGTGTGTGTGTGTGTGTGTGTAAACAACTTCCATTTGCATCTATCATGATATGTATAATGATGATAAAATGTATCTCACAATTACCATAGTTTCAGTAATATACAAATAATAAGTAATACATAAATATTTCTTTCTCACACGCAGACGTCAGACATACAGACATGCACATACACAATTTAAATTTACATAGACAGACCTTCACGTACTAATTAAATGAAAGGTATATTATGCACAGGTATTGTGGCCAGGTAGCAAGCAGTTGATCAGGTGAGAAACTGATGAAAGGTATAATGTCAAGAAATGTAGAATTAAACCAATGAAGATAAAATGAAGACAAGGGCGTTATGCTATCTTTCCTTCCCTTAAACGTGGAAAAACAGTATACACGAGGTGAAAAAGTAGCAAATAAATGACATCTGAATGGCTGAGAAAACCAAGCATAAGATAAATTAGAATCAGGACTCCTTTAAATACAGAAGACAGCTGTTATTTGTATTTGGTAACCATAATAAGAGAAAAATGTCAATAATGATAATAAGAATCTCATCAATTTTAAACTGTCACTCTGTAGGGAAGTTAGATATTACTAGATATTATTCAACGTCGTTAGCGAGTATTACATGAGGTCTAATATTAAGTAATGGTCTTCTATCGTTACTTTTTTTAGCATAGTCACCATTTATGTTCCTAACATCACATATTTCTCTTACTAAGCGTACTATGCAAGTCTCCATTACATTCTACAAAGCTAAACAATATGTCAAGTTAAAATAAAATGCGGTCTTCTGTAGCCTTGATATTAGAAGAGTTTGCCATTCAAATATAAAGAGAACTGTACTTTTCCTGTTAGTTTGAAGGGTAGCTTATCTATACAGAACCTTGCTTGTTATATTGATGGACTGCTTATCTATATTGAACGCAGCCTCATCTCGCTGCTATCTCGTCAATCTAAGCGCGTTTAATGGACGTAAGAGATAACCTGAGTACCTTCTCCTCCTCCCTCCTCCCTCCTGCTTTTCCTCCCCCTCCCGCTGCTTTTCCTTCTCCTCTTCCTCCTGCTTTTCCTCCTACTGTTTTGCCCCTCTCCTGGTTTTCCTCCTCCTCCTCCTCCTTCTCCTTTTCCTCCTCCTCCCTCCTCCTCCTCTTTCATTTTTCCTCTTCCTGCTACGCCTACTACCATATTACGAGTACTAACTGCTACTTCTTTTCTTCCTCCTCCTCCTCCTCCTCCTTCTCCTCCTCCTCCTCCTTCGTCTCAAACAATATCAACTACAAAAACTCCTCCTCCTCCTCCTCCTCCTCCTCCTCCTCCTACTACTACTACTACTACTACTACTATTACGACAACCAGATTCAAAAGGACGATAATAAAAAAATATGTTCAGTCAATGCTTTTTATGCAATACTTTTTAACTTTTTTTTTCTACTCGTGTCCGCGTGCTCGTAACCTTTCGGGCGTCCCTTGGCGAGGCATCAAGGCCGCTGCTGCCACACACGAGGTATAAGTGACGGAGAAACACTGCTAACCTATACCACTGTGACCGATACCACCTACCACCTAACTTATATACACGCTTCTCCTATACCACTGTGACCGATACCACCTACCACCTAACTTATATACACGCTTCTCCTATACCACTGTGATCTATACCACCTACCACCTAACTTATATACACGCTTCTCCTATACCACTGTGACCGACACCACCTACCACCTAACTTATATACACGCTTCTCCTATACCACTGTGACCGATACCACCTACCACCTAACTTATATACAAGCTTCTCTCTAACCAGTCCTATCGCACCTGTTATTTTTTGTCTGTTTTATTAATAGTTAGCTAATTTGTTTGTTTGTTTGTGGTATAGGAGGCAGGTTAAAGGAGAGTAAAAAATAAAGAAAGAAAAGAAGTTAGTTTGTTTGTTTGTTTATAGCATAGGAGGCAAGTTAATTAAAGGCAAGTAAAATAAAAATAAATAAAATGAAAGGAAGATAAAAAGGCTAGCTATCTCTATTTCTTTTTCCTTTCCTTTCTTTCTTTTTCTTTCTGTCTTTCTTCTTTCTTCATATCTTTATCTCACTTTCTAATCTCTTCTACTGCATATGTACTTCTACTTAACAGCCCATCTACTTTATTTATTTCTTATTTCTTCCTTTTTCTTTCTCTTTCTGTTTGTCTTTCTCACGTATTCATTAGTCTCTCTCTCTCTCTCTCTCTCTCTCTCTCTCTCTCTCAATGAAGCTTGCCTCGAGACCTTTTTCTGAGACTTGGGGTTGATGGGTGCAGAAGGGGAAACATGGAAACATGGACTAGCAGGCAGCAGAAAGCCTGTTGGCTCATTACTAGGCTGCCTGCGTTCAGTGATTTAATCAATCCGTTTGCCACAGAAGTGGCTTGCAGGGAAGGATTAAAGCACTTGTGTACCTACTCTTGGGAACGTTCAGTTCACTCCTGTTGCAGCAAAGTGGCGATCAATGCGTTTCTTGAAGGAGTTGATGGTCTCTGCGCTAACCACTTCTGCAGGAAGGCTGTTCCAGTGGCGAACAACTCTATTCGAGAAGTAACTCCTGCCGATGTCGGTATTGCATCGCTTTGCTTGAATTGTTTTTCCGTTGTTTCTTGTTCTCAGGTTAGTTTGTAGCGTGAAGAGTTTGGAGTGATCAACGTTGCTGAGCTTGTTCAGGTACTTAAAGACTTGTATCATGTCTCCCCGCAGTCGTCTCTTTTCCAACGTGAAGGAGGAGGAGGAGGAGAAGGAGGAAGAGGAGGAGGAAGAGGACGAAGTGTGATTGGTTTACCTGTTTCATTTGGTGGACTAGTTACCTGTGAGCCGTGATAAGGTGTGTGTGTGTGTGTGTGTGTGTGTGTGTGTGTGTGTGTGTGTGTGTGTATCATAAGTGACATAGTTAACTTATTATTATTTTCTGTGCGTGACTCTGTGAAGATATGAGAGGATAATAACTGCAACACACACACACACACACACACACACACACACACACACCGGAAAATGGAATGCGTGATAATATAAATATCACACACACGTCATTGATAAGATACGGGCAGGCGTTACACACACACACACACACACACACACACACACACACACAGGAGAGAGAGCAGTCTAGCGCCCACCTCCCTCCTCTACACACATACACACACATCCTGGTCATAATATTTCGCTTCTCCTCCTCCATTCCCTTCCTTTACTTTTTCCCTTACTCTCCTTCCCTCGGTTATCCATTTCTTCCTCATTTCTTCATTTACATACAATAACTTTCTTGGTGAGTGTTTTTTTGTGTGTTGTTTTGATTTTGAAAGCCACTCTTCCGCATCACAAGGCATAGTTTACACCTGGTTGGAAGCTAAGGTAAGGTGATTTAAAGACAAATATTTGTTAATGTTTTTTCGCCAAGATGGATGGAAGAGAAGAGATGGAAAGTGAAGGAAAGTGAAGGGAAAGAAAAGGTAAGAGGGGGAAGAGAATAGGTTATAAGGGATAGCGAGGGGAAGATGAGGATGGTATGGAGGGGAATAGTAAGGGGGGATGGAAGGAAGAGAAGGAGGAAAGGAAAATGGAGAGAAAATGGAGGGAAAAACAGGTAAGAAGGGGAGAGAATATATATTGGAGGGGAGAAGGGGGGGAGGGAAGGCTACTACTACTACTACTACTACTACTACTACTACTATTACTACAAGATGATGGTGGTAAATATACTAAACCAAGGTAGTCAATGCGCATATATCAGGGTAGCAGTAGTAGTAGTAGTAGTAGTAGTAGTGTTGGTTGTTGGTTACACGGGTTATCTGCTGAGAACACCTGCTTGGCTGACTAATGAACAGGTGTGTGTGTGTGTGTGTGTGTGTGTGTGTAGAGGTGATGCAAGTTTTTGTGTATCTTATCATAATACTGTGAAATTCTCTTCATATCTTCGGCGATCAGCATTTTCTACTTATACGGATATTGCACTGACTCTCTCTCTCTCTCTCTCTCTCTCTCATGTTGTCTATCATACCATTTATTTACATGCTATTTTTTAATCTATTTCGTGTTTTCAGAAGGTGGAATGACAGAAAATAAGTAAAGAAGTAAAGCAGAAAGAATAAACACAAGAAATAGGAAGAAGGGACAGAGCAAAGTGAGGAAAAGAGAAAATAATAACAACGAAGAATTAGAAAACGAAAGAGTAAAGAAAAAGGAATAGAGAGGAGAAGAAAAAAGGAGGAAGAAGAAAGGAAGAAGACAAGAAAAACAAAAAAGATAAGGATAAGAGGGAAGAAGAAATAACCATAAGAGAAGGAGTAAGGAAGAAAGAATAAACAAGAGGGAAAAAAGAAGGAAGAAGAAGAAAAGGAAGAAGAGGAGGTCAAAGATGGGTAACAAGAACACAAGCTTCACGGAGGAGGAGCTGGAGGACTATGAGGACCTGACCTACCTCACACGGAAGGAGATTCTGCTGTAAGGAGGAGGAGGAGGAAGAGGAGGAGGAGGAAGAAGAAGAGGAGGAGTTCTGATAGATGAAAATGTGAACAATCTTTGATATATATTCTCTCACACACTGCAAATTTTTCTTCTTATCATTTTTCTTTCTTTTTTTCTCTTCTGTATTTAGTATTTTGTATTTCCCCTTCATTCCCTTCCCTTTTCCTCTCCCCTTTCCTTCCTTTTTCCCTGCCGTACGTCCCATCATCCCCTTCTTTCCCTTCACTCTTCCTCATGTTCCTTTTCCTATCCTTATTTTCGCTTCCTCTGTCATTCTTTTTTCCTCATCGTATTTGCTTTTCCTTTACTTCTCTTTCCTTTCCCTTACGTATTTCCTTCCTTCTCCCCTTCTTGGCTCTTCTCACTCCCCTTCATTCCCTTTCTTTCCTCTCATCTCCCTTCCCTTGCGCCTCCCCTCACCCCCTTCCCTTCCCTTCCTCATCTTTGCTATCCCTTCCTTTCCCTTATCTTCACGTCTCTCCTTCCTTTTCCTATCATTCTTCTTCACGTTCCCTTCCTTTCATCATTTTTACTTTCCCTTCCTTCATTTTCCTTTCCCTCACGCCTTCCTTACTTATTCACCTCATTACTTCCCCTTCAATCCCTTCCCTTTTCCTCAAGTCTTGCCTTCTTTTCTTTCCCCCTTTCCTCCCCTCCGTGCCTTCCCTCACGACCCTTCCTTCCCCTTCAGAGCCTGGGACAAGTGGCGGGGGCTGGTGGGAGGCAGCGGGGTCGTGGACAGAGTGACCCGCTATCCCGAGGCGAGGGTTCAGAAGCTGCCGGAGTTACAGGTAAGCGTGTGTACCTGTTGATTTGATTTTAGTTAGTTAGTTGTATCATCTTCCCTTTCTCTTCCCTTCCCTTCCCGTGCCTCTTTCATTCCTCCCTTCCTTTCCCTTCATTCTATCTCTTGCTTCGTTTTCTTCCCCATCTTTACTTCTCTTAATTTCTTTCCTACCTCGTATTTGCTTTTTTCCCTTCATTTCTTTCTTTTTTCCTCTCTCCTTTCTTTCCCATTCCTCTCATTGCTTTCCTTCTGTTCTCTTTGCCTTTCCTTACCCCTTTCCTTCCCTTTACCCTTTAGTTTCCTGTTTTCCCTTCCTTTCCCTTTCCTTAACACCCTGGCCAAATCGTTAATATAAATGATAAACAGCAGTGGACCCAATACCGACCCCTGCATGACCCCACCCGTAACACAGCCCCAGTCAGACTTTTTACCATTGATTTGTACTTTTCGACACGTCCTGATCCACTTCAAGACTTTCCTATCTACACCGTATGCCTTTTCCCCTCCTGACTTCCTCTGCTTCCTCCTCACACCACCTCACCTCACTCCTCCTCCTCCTCCTCCTCCTGCAGCACAACCCTTTCCGCGAGCGTATCACCCGGGTCTTCTCCTCCCTGAAGGACTCTCACCTAAGCTTCGAGGACTTCCTGGACCTGCTCTCCGTCATGAGCAGCAAGGCGCCCCTGCAGCTCAAGGCTCATTACGCCTTCCACATCTTCGGTGAGGAGGGGGGAAGGGAGAGAGGAGGCGGAGTGGTGAGGGGGGTAGGGAGAGAGAGGGGGGTAGGTAAGAGAGAGAGAGAGAGAGAGAGAGAGAGAGAGAGAGAGAGAGAGAGAGAGAGAGAGAGAGAGAGAGAGAGAGATATAACGGTTAAATTTTTTTTCTATCATACCTGTTTACCTTCAGTACTAACCTTCACAAAACACTTATACATGCAAAAATAATAACTAAACATAAAATTATAGGTAAATAAATGACACATACCTTAGTTTCCCATAATAAGTAACAGGCGTACCTTCGTTTTCTATGGCGGCTTGATGACGCGAAGCTGTTTCTTTCATGGCAGACTATAACGAAGACCAGATCCTTGACAGCGAGGACCTGGACGTGGTTGTGGAGCGGTTGACGGGGGAACAAGGACTGCTGCCGGAGGAGAAGAAGAAGCTGGTGGAGAGGGTGAGTAGAGAGGGGAAAGAGAGGGAGGGAAAAAGATGCGGAAAGGGTGAGTGAGGGGGAATGGAGGAGGAGGGTAAAGTAAGGAAAAGATGGTGGGGAGGATAAGAAGGGAGATGATGCAGGAGAGGAAGGGAGGAAAACGTGGTGAAGAGGGTTAGTAGAGGGGAAGGGAGGAGGTGATGAAGGGGTTGAGTAGAGAAGAAGGGAGAAGAATAAGCGGTTGGAGAGAGGGAATAGGGTTAGGAGGAAGGGAGATGAAGATGCTGGTAGAGGGGGTGAAGGGAAAAGAAGGAAGGGAGAAGTCGGTGGTGGAGAGGGTGAGTAGGGAAGGGAAGGAGGGAGGAGAAGATGGTGAGGGGAGGAGGAAAAAAAAGTCATGATATTCCGGGAAAGATAAAACGTTATGATATCCAAATTCAAGAAGGGAAGAAAGAAAATGCGGTGAGAAGGAGAGAAGGGAACACGTTATGATATACAAGTTCCCCATCATTACCATTATCTCCAGGCATTACAGATCCCTCTCCCTTCAACGTTCTCCACCTCAATGTCCGTCTATACTCCATCCTGCTCCGACATAAGCTCTAATTTCATCTCTCCATCTAGTTCTCAGTCTGGCACGATTTCAACGGTTACCAGGTTGCCACTCTGTTACTTTGGCTACTCGTGTTATCAGCTCTATGCAGATGATGAAATGATGAGTATGATGATGAATATGAGGTTAGGATGAGATGGATATGACATGTTACTGTGCGTGTAGAGAAGGATGGAGATATAAGAGACAGAGATGTTTGACGAGCGGGTTACAAATGGAAGCTGTGAGAAACATGATAGCAATAGAGGAAAGAATATAAAGAAAAGGTGTTGGGGACGAAGCGAGAGGAGGAAATAAGGAAAACGTAATGCAATGGAAGTTAGAAATTTATGAGGAATAGGAATAAAAAAGAGGTGATTGGGTGGTTGTTTGAGGAAGAGGAAAAGAAGTCATGAGGTGGATGTGGTTTGTACAAATGGAAGAGGAGGTAGAGTGGTTATTCTCTCTCTCTCTCTCTCTCTCTCTCTCTCTCTCTCTCTCTCTCTACTTCCTCCCTTCACCCTAATTTTCTCTTTCCGTTATTTTCAATCATATACACCTGTCTGTCTGTCTGCCTGTCTGTCTGCCTGTCTGTCTGTCTGCCTCAATGCTCTTCTCCCTCCTTTCCTCTCCCTTCTTCTCCTCTTCCAGTCACACTCCCTCCCTCTCTACACGTATGTATCGTCTGTCTGCCTGTCTGTCTGTCTGCCTCAATGCTCTTCTCTTCTCCTTTCCTCTCCCTTCTTCTCCTTCTCTTCCTCTCACACTCCCTCCCTCTCTATAAGTATGTATCGTGTGTGAATGTAACTCCGATTAATATTATTGAGCTGATGTATTTGTGTATTTGATGTATTTTACTGTGAGGAAATTTGGAAGAACATGCAGTGAAAATGTGGTGAAGATGACACAAGCACGTTCATCCTTTTGAGATTATACATGCATATTTATACAAGAGATGATGGCGCCACTATAAACACTTGCCTGCGCCATGACGGGCTGGGGCCAACTACCATCCAGGCCTCTCAAGCAAGCCTACTGGCGCTATAGGCGTACACACAAAAAAAAATAAAAAAATAAATAAATAAATAAATAAAATCCCTCACTTGCACACTATGTCCCTCTCTCATTCACTCATTCATTTCATTCCCTCCCCCTCTAGTATAGCTCTAACCCTCCCTCACTCCCTCCCTCTCACACTCCCTCCCTCTCTACCTCCCTCCAAGCCTTCCTCCCTCTCATTCCATCTTTCAATTTTCCCTCCTTTTAGCTCTAACAATACCTCTCATTTCTCCATTATTTTTTACTCCTTCTATCTTTATCCTTTCCTTCCTCAAATTTTCCCCCCTTCCTCTCTCTCCCTCTCCTTCTCTCCCTCTCCCTCTCACATCTCCCTCCCTCCCACAGCTCCTGGAGGACACGGATCTGGACGGCGGCGGCATCTCGGAGGAGGAGTTCAAACACCTGCTGACCAAGTGCCCGGACTTCATCCACTCCTTCAGGTTCTCCGTGTGAGGAGGAGGAGGAGGAGGAGGAAGTGTTGGTGATAAAGGGAATTAAGGAAGAGAAGAAAGAGAAGGTAGTGATAAAAGTGATACAAGAAGATGATAAGATAAGTAATATGAGAAGGAAGAGAACGAGGAGGAGGAGGAGGAGGAGGGAGTGATATTGGTGATATAAAACGATTAGAAGAGGAAGAACAGGAGGAGGAGGAGGAGGAGGAGGAGGAGGAGGAGGAGGAAGATGACAAGAAAGAGGAGGAGGAGGAAGAGGAAAAGGGTAATGGTGGTGTTATGTAGTGAAATAGAAATAATTCAAGAAAGGAGGAGGAGGAGGAGGAGGAGGAGGAGGAGGAGGAGGAGGAGGAAGAAGAAGAGGAGGAGGAGGAGGAGGAGCAGGAAGATCAGGAGGAAAACTGGAGGATGACTATTTGATAAGGAGAGGAAAAAGGAAGAAAAAACGACAAGGAAGAAGAGGAAGAAAAAGGAAGAAAAGGAAAAGACACATATGATAGACAAATGAAAAAAAGGAGGAGAGATACGTACAGACAGACAGACAGACAGACAGACAAGACACGGGTGGAATACAGAGGAGGAGGAGGAGGAGGAGGAGGAGGAGGAGGAAAAGGAAGACGAGAGAGAGGAGGAAGAAGAAAAGGAGATGGAAAATGTAATGATCACAAAAGTATCACTAAAATTAGAGCAAAAAACGAAAAAAAAACGAAGATAAAAAAGTAATAGAGGAAAATAATTTACCTCAATATAAAGACAGAGAGAGAAAGAGAGCGAGAGAAAGAAAAGGAGAGAAAAAAGTCCTCAGTAAAATAAGACAGAACAAGGAGGAAGAGGAAGAGGAGGAAAAAAAGCAGACAAGTATGGAGGAAGAGCAAGAAATATGGAGGAAAAAAAGTGGAGGAGGAAGAGGATATCGGAGAGACAGACATGGAGAGAAAAGGAGCAAGAGAAATTGATAGACAGAAGTAGTAGTAGTAGTAGTAGCAGTAGTAGTAGTAGTAGCAGAAGTAGTAGTAGTAGTAGTAGTAGTAGTAGTAGTAGTATACTAAGAGAATTGAAAAAAAGGACGGAAAATAATACGAAACAGAAGAAAAGAAGAGAGGAAGAAGAAGAAGAAGAAAAGGAAGAGGAAAAAAAAGAAAGAAGAAAAGGAGGTAAAAATAAAAATAAAAGGAGATGGAAAAAGAAGAAAATGTGTGAAAGAAGAAAAAAAAAAGGAGGTGGAGAAGAAAGAAAAAGACAAGAAAAAGAAGAAAAGGCGAAGAAGAGGAAGAAGAGGAGGAAGACAACACGTTTTAAACAAGATGACAGACGGAGAGCGAGAGAAAAGGAAATGAGGGGAAGAAGAACAAGAACAAGAACAAGAAGGAGGAGGAGGAAGGAAGGGAGACGAGAAAAAGAAGAACAGAAACCGCAAAAAACGAAGAAGAGGAGGAAGAGGAGGAGGAGAAAAGGGGAGATGAGAGAGAAATAATATTGTCAGATCATGTCATCCCATTACCTTTCTAGAAGCGACAAGGAGAGAGAGAATGAGAGAAAAAAAGCGAGAGTGAGAGAAGGAAAACGGAGCGACCTTGGTGCCTTGCGGGGATGACTGACGTAAAAAAAGGCAAAGTGAAAAACCAATAAAAGTTTAGTGGAGATGATGAAAGGGCTTGACGGCGTGGTGGTGATACGGTCTGGTGGTGCTTGTGTGTGTGTGTGTGTGTGTGTGTGTGTGTGTGTGTGTGAAGGAGCATAAAGGAGAAGAAGGAGAAGGAAGAAGAGAAGGAGGAGAGGGAAGTAAACGGTAATAGAGGAGGAGGAAAACGAGGAAGAAAAGGAAGAGAGAGAAAGAGGAGGAGGAGGAGGAAGAGTGTGAATGTGTGTGTGTGTGTGTGTGTGTGTGTGTGCAATACTAACACATCCCATGGCAGCTTCCTAATTACGCTAAACCTCAAAATCACAACATAATTAACTTACATATATATTTAATACCTATCATTATTACACATATTAATACCTTCATTGCTATCCATGTATGTGACAATTATAACTATACTATGATCTGTTATTACGAGTTTATAGAAGGATTATATATATGGTCTATTTTCGTATCTTAAATATATCAGATTAATTATACAAATGTGATTATAATATATGTTAAGAGTTGGAATTGATGATGTTAATAAATTGTAAAAGAAATTGGTTATGTTGTTTAGTAAGAGTCGAGAGAGAGAGAGAGAGAAGAGAGAGAGAGATAATGAGAGCACTGAGGCCACGCGCTGCTTATTCTCTCTCTCTCTCTCTCTCTCTCTCTGAATCGACCTATCTGTCTATCAATTTATCTATCTATTTATCTATCTGTATCTATCTATCTATATCTATCTATATCTATCTATCTGTCTATCTGTCTATCTGTCTGTCTATCTGTCTATCTATCTGTCTATCTTGTTCTTTCCTCCCGTTTCCTCTTCCTGTCAAAATTCTTCCAATCATCTTTTTTTTTCTCTCCATCTCCTCTTTTTGCTCCTTTTTCTCTTCCTCCCTTTTCCTCCCTAATTTTCCTCCATCCTCCTTTGTGTCCTTCCTTCTTCCTAATGTATTGAGAGAGAGAGAGAGAGAGAGAGAGAGAGAGAGAGAGAGAGAGAGAGAGAGAGAGAGTTATATAAGATTATTTCCCGATCACCTTCCCTGAAATATATACCATATGGCGAACGTGGCGTATGTGATTCTCTCTCTCTCAGAAAGGGAAGACGAGAAAACCCTGAAAAGGAGAGCTGGAAGAAGTTGAGAGAGAGAGAGAGAGAGAGAGAGAGAGAGGGGGGAGGGAAAGGGGTATGGGAGATGAATGGAATGGGAAATAAGGGGAAGGGGAGTTGGGAGCAAAACGAGAGGGAAGATGAGGTGAAGTGAAAGGGGTGGAAGAGGAAGAGGAAGGGGAGTAAGGGTGCAGGGTGAAGGGGGAGATGCAGGAGGAAAGGGGGAGTAGGAGGGAATGCAAGGGGGTAGGATATAAGAGTGGGCCTGAGAAGAAAGGGGAGGAGGTGAAGATGAGGGACGGGGATAAAGGGGAAGGGGAAACAGAGGAGGGGAGGAGAGGAAGAATGGGTCTGGATAGGGAAAAAGGGAGGGAGTGGGGAGTAGAAGCAGGGATGGAGTGGTCGTATTCTGTATTCGTATCCGAGTACATTCGAATACCGTATTTGGGTGTATTCGTATTCGTATTAGAATAAATATTGATAGAGATCAAAGTATTCTCATTCGTATTCGAATACAACGGGGAAGTATTCGTCTTCTGCGAATATCTGGCGAATACTTCAAAATTTATTATCATAAATAACAGCCGTTGTTCCTTACAACTCCAGCCGCCTGCTGGGCGGACGTGTAATCGTCGTGTATCGTACAGGGTTCGCAGACTGTGACAGCGCGGCTGACTCAGACTGGAGTCACTGGACGCTGAGTGTGTGTTCATGAGCTCGTTTTACTGTTGCATAACTTCAGAACAGTTCTACACCCAGCTGCGTCGAGAAGGTATTTTTCAATGAAAAGTATTCATGAATGTGTTCATGAAGACTTTCAAGAAGTGTCCGTATTTGTATTCGAATTAAAACAATTTCAATGTATTCGAATTCGTATTCGTATTCGTTGGTATATGGAGTATTCGTATTCGAATACACAATTCTTGTATTCACTCCATCCCTGAGTAGAAGGGGGGGTAGGTGAAGGGGGAGGTGCAGGGGGGGCAGGAGAAGGATTAAAGGGGAAGGGGAGGTGTTGAACAAGAAGGAAGGATGTGAAGGGAAGGAGAGCAAGCGAACTGGAGGAAAGGGGAAGGGGAGGAAAGGGTGCAGGTGGAGGAGGAAGGAGAGTAGGAGGAGGTGCAAGAGAAAGTGTGAGGTGTAAGCGAGATGCAAGGGGAGGGGGTCGTCGTCGGCAGGCCAAAAGGGGAAGGGGAGGTAAGAGAGGTGCAGAGGGGATGAAGGGGGAGTAGAAGGGGGGATGAGGGGTGAAGGGCGTGAGGGAGTGTGAAGGGGGTAGGGGGGTGTCGTCGGCGGGCCAAAAGGCAGCCCGGGGAACACGCGGCTGACAAAAGACTAACGCCGCTGCTCTGGGCGTTACACCAAGAAATATGAAGCCAAATGGAGGGAAGCCACGCGATACAGGGGAGGAGGAGGAGGAGGAGGAGAGGGAGGGTGAGAGGAGGGATAGAAGTGAGGATGACAAGGTGAGGATGATGATGAGGAGGTGAGAGTGGAAGAAGAGGAGGAAGAAGAAGAGGTGGAGGAGGAGGAGAGAGTGAAAAATAGACAGAAGGAAGAGAAGGAGGGATAAGGATGACGATGATGATGATGAGGAGGAGGAGAAGAAAAAGAAGGATTAGGAAGAAAAGTATAAAATTGGAGGATAAAAGAAGGAAGAGGAATAGATAATGACGATGACGAGGTGGAAAAGGAGGAGGAAGAGGAGGAGGAAGGTAAGAATTAAGGAGATGAAAAAGAATGATAAAGGAGTAAGAAAAGAAGGAGTAAAGGAATAAGATCAAAGGAGCATAAGGAGTCCGCAAGAGGCTGGAAGGACATCACACGACAGCTCCTGCAAACATATCAACCCATCCTATCATATCCTATCCTCACTATCCATGAAGGAGGAGGAGGAGGAGGAGGAGGAGGAGGAAAATATGAATAGAGTGGAGGGTAGTGTGCGGTAGATTTGAAGAAAAGACCGAGGAGGAGGAGGAGGAGGAGGAGGAAGAGGAGGAGGAGGAGAGTTAGTGAGGCGAGATGAGGCGTGAAGTGAGAGGAGGGAGAGAGAGGAGAGCAAAGGGTAAGTGGATATGAGGGAAGGGAGGGGAAATAGGGAGGGAGAGAGAAGGAAGGAGGGAGGGAGGGAGGGAGAGAGAGAGGGAGGGAGAGGGAGAGTTGTAGATTTGGAAATGGTAGAAAAAGGAAGAAATTGGACCATAAAAAGGTATGTTGAGAGAGAGAGAGAGAGAGAGAGAGAGAGAGAGAGAGAGAGAGAATAATCAAAAGAAACGGTAAAGCAAAGCAAGAGAGGGAGAAAAGGAGGAAGAAATGGAAGAGGAGGAGCAGAAAAAAAGGAGGAGGAAGAAGGAAGAGGGGAAGAAACTGTACAAATGAAGGGAGAGAAGAGGGGAGAGGAGGAGGAGGAGGGAGAGAAGAAGATCTAGTGACGGGGGAGGTGAGAAGGCAAGCAGGAGGAGGAGGAGGAGGAGGAAGAGGAGGAGGTAGAGTCGGAAACTTCTGAAGGTGTCAATGGCTTTCAAATACACTGCCTCTTTGTGCGTGTGTGTGTGTGTGTGTGTGTGTGTGTGTGTGTGTGTGTGTGTGTGTGTGTGTGTGTGTGTGTGTGCAGGCGTGTCAACATAAGACCGAAATTAAACTCGAAAACATCAACAACAACTTTTTTGAGACGTGTTGAGTTCATGTTTTTTGTTAGTTAGTTCGTCAGTCAGTCAGTCAGTCAGTAAGTTGGTAAGTTAGGCAGTCATCCAGTCAGTAAGTAAGTAAGCCAGTCAGTCAGTCAGTCAGTCAGTCAGTCAGTCAGTAAGTTAGTCAGTCAGTCAGTCAGTCAGTAAGTTAGTCAGTCAGTCAGTCAGTCAGTTAGTAAGTCAGTCAGTTAGTTGGTTAGTTTGGCAGGTAGTCAGTCAGTCTCCCTCTCCTCTCTCTTCCTTCCCCATTTCCCATCTCCTTTCCTTCTCTTCCCCATCACCTCCCTTTCTCTTCTTCACCCTTATCACCTTCTTCATATCTTCCTCTTCTCTTCCCTT
This sequence comes from Eriocheir sinensis, assembly GCF_024679095.1. NCBI lineage: Eukaryota > Metazoa > Arthropoda > Malacostraca > Decapoda > Varunidae > Eriocheir > Eriocheir sinensis. The sequence continues at coordinate 16,769,214 of NC_066544.1, forward strand.
TCCCTCTTCCCCATTTCTTTTTCCTCTTATTCCCGCTTTTGTTTACTTCCTTCCTTTCTCTTCACCTTTCAAAATGTTTTCCTACTTTCCCTTTTCCTTCCATTCCCTTCTTTCCCCTCTCAGTCCCCTCTCTCTCTCTCCTCTTTCATTCCTCTTTCTCTCCCTCTCTTTTCCTCTTCCTTTCCTCGTCTTTTCATATCCCTTTTCCCTTTCATTTTTCTTTCCCTCTTTCCTCCTCCTCCCTTCCCCTCCCTTCCCATTCCTTCCCTTACTTTCCCCTCCCTTCTACTTCCTTTCCCTCCCTTCCTCTTCCCTTCCCCTCCCTTTTCCCTCTCTCTTCCTTTCCTCGTCTTTTCACATCCCTTTTCCCTTTCATTTTTCTTTGCCTCTTTCCTCCTCCTCCTCCCTTCCCCTCCCTCCCTTCCCCTCTCTTCCCTTTCCTTCCCCATCAATTCCATCTCCCTTTTCTTTCTTTCTTTCTTTCTTCATCCTTTTGCGCCCTTCTCCCTTTCATCTTTCTTTTCCCTCTCTACTTCTTTCCCTCTTTCCTCCTCCTCCTCCTCCTCCTCCTCCTCCTCCTCCTCCTCCTCCTCCTCCTCTTCCTCCTCCTCGTCACACCCTCATAACTGCACACAGTGGTTTCCTATCCCTGGGCAGGCACGCAGGTGGAGAGAGATAGGAGAGATTGTGTTGAGAGAGAGAGAGAGAGAGAGAGAGAGAGAGAGAGAGAGAGAGAGAGAGAGAGAGATTTTTTTATTTAGATGAAACGTATATAACTGGTGTTCTACTTAGTGTGTGTGTGTGTGTGTGTGTGTGTGTGAAGTGTGACGATCAAGCTTAAACGCGAAAATTATGTTTCTTCAGCTGACTCTCTCTCTCTCTCTCTCTCTCTCCACACCGGGAGGATCAAAACAACATGAAGAGGAAAAAAACAGACTAGAGAGAGAGAGAGAGAGAGAGAGAGAGAGATAATATATGTTGAAAACCGTATAGCCTTTGCTCTCTCTCTCTCTCTCTCTCTCTAATTTGAAAAGTCGAGAAGAGGACCTCTCACGGAAGACCATCAACAGGGAAGAAGAAGAGGAGGAGGAGGAGGAGGAGGAGGAGGAGGAGGAGGAGGAGGACGAGGACAATGGGTGGCAGCCGATCTCATTACGTCCTGCAGAGAAGGGAGGAAGGGAGGGAAGGGAGGGAGGGAGGAAGGGAGGAAGGGAGAGAGGGAGGAAGAAGATGGAAGAAAGACACGGATGAAGGGAAGAAAGAAAATAGAAAGAAAGAGAAAAAAAGAGAAATAAAGAAATTAAAGAATAAAATAACTAGACGATAATTCCTCAACTCTTCTCTTGCTTCTCCTTCTCCTCCTCCTCTTCATCTCTTTATCATCCTCTTCTTTCTCCTCTTCCTCCTCTCTTTCTCTTCTCTCCTCTCATTTTTGTCTTTTTTTATCTACTTTCTACTCTATATTTCAATTTCTTCCTTCCTTTCTTCTTTCTTTCCTCCTCCTTCTATTCCTCCTCCTCCTCCTCCTCCTTATTACTCGTCCTTTTCACATTCCTTCCTCTCCTTTTCATCTTTCTTTTCAATTTCTACTTTTTTCCCTTTTCCTTCCTCTCTTCCACATCCCTCGTCCTCCTCCTCCTCCTTCTCCTCCTCTCCTCCTCCTACTCCTTTCGCTAAATCGCCCTTTTCACATCCCTTCCTCTCCTTTTCATCTTTCTTTTCAATTTCTACTTTTTCCCTTTTCCTTCCTCTCTTCCACACTCCTCCTCCTCCTCCTCCTCCTCCTCTCCTCCTCCTACTCCTTTCGCTAAATCGCCCTTTTCACATCCCTTCCTCTCCTTTTCATTTTTCTTTTCAATTTCTACCTTTTTCCCTTTTCCTTCCTCTCTTCCACACCCCTCCTCCTCCTCCTCCTCCTCCTCCTCCTCCCGGTTTGCCTTGCCTAATGGGGTATTAACTTGGGCCCATTAAGCCGCGCCTTGACCATTCATTACCATTATGAAGCGCTGAATAGCTAAGAGGAGGAGGAGGAGGAGGAGGAGGTGTGGAGATACGCTATTATGTCGGAATGTGCTGTGTGTAGAGAGGGAAATTTTATATACATACATACATACATACATACATACATACATACATACATAACCCGTAGTATCATTCTCCTCCTCCTCCTCCTCCTCCTCCTCCTCCTCCTCTTTTTATTTACCTTTTCTTCTTGTCTTTTTCTCATATCTCCCATTTTTTTCCTTCTCTCTCTCTCTCTCTCATTCCTGCCCCTACTTCCTTCTTTCCTTCCTTCCTTCTCTTCTCCTCTTCCTTTCTTCCATTCTCTCCTACTCCAATTTATTCTCTCCTCCTGTGTCTCTTTTCCTCCACCTCTCCCTCCTTCCATGTCTCCTCCCTCTTTCTCCTTCTCCTCCTCTTTCACTCCTATCCTCTCTCTCTCTCTCTCCATCCCTCCCTCCCTTCATCTTTCCTACCGCACTCCACTTCTCTCCCTCCATGCCGCTACCTTACCATCCCCCTTCCTCCTCCTCCTCCTCCTACTCCTCCTCCTCCTCCTCCTCCTCCTCCTCGCCGCGCCGCCAAGATAAATGATCAAACAGGTAATTGGTTACACTAATGTCGCCTTACCTGTTACCGGCCACGCCACCCACGGGAGGAGGAGGAGGAGGAGGAGGAGGAGGAGGAGGAGGAGGAGGAGGAAGAAGAAGAAGAAGAAGAAGAAGAAGAAGAAGAAGAAGAAGAAGAAGAAGAAGAAGAAGAGATAAATAGAGAGATAAAGATAGATAGGGATAGATAGATAGATAGATGGATAGTCAGAGAGAGAGAGAGAGAGAGAGAGAGAGAGAGAGAGAGAGAGAGAGAGAGAGAGAGAGAGAGAGAGAGAGAGAGAGAGAGAGAGAGAGAGAGAGAGAGAGAGAGAGACTTGATAATTGTATGAATAAGATAAAAAAAAAAAGGAAATTAAAGAGAAGAAAAAATAATAATAAAAAAGACCAACCAACCAACGTGTGTGTGTGTGTGTGTGTGTGTGTGTGTGTGTGTGTGTGTGTGTGTGTGTGTGTGTGTGTGTGTGTGACCTTGAAATTGCTTTGGTTTATTGAGGACTTTCCACAACTCCCTCCCTCTCTCTCACTCCCTTCCTCCCTCTCCCTCTCTCTCTCTCCCTCCCTTGTTTGTGGTGGCGGTCGGGGATGGCGTGAGTGATGCTGGGGAGGAGGAGGAGGAAGAGGAGGAGGAGAAGGAGGAGGAGGAGCAATAAGAAGCCATAAGGAAGACGAGTGAAGGATGTCTCTCGTGTGTGTGTGTGTGTGTGTGTGTGTGTGTGTGTGTGGAATAAGAAGAAAATACAATGATAAATGAGAAGGATAAGTAAAGGAAGATAAAAGAAAGAGAAAGAAGAGGAGGGAAAGGAGAGAAAAAAGTAGAAGGCAATAGA